>NW_011888951.1:1656645-1665754 GCF_000151845.1 Pteropus vampyrus
GGGGGTAGGAATGGCCATTATTAGGTAGCCAAGCAGTAATGTCTGCCATAGGGAGTATCTCAGGTATCCCTCACTTTTAGTTTCATATTGCTGCTGTAACTAATTACCACAGACTTAGTGGTTAAAACAACACATTTTATTGTCTTACAGATCTGAAGGTTAGAAGACCAAAATGGGCAGAATCAAAGTGTCAGCAGGGCTGTTTGCCTTTTGAAAGCTCTAGGGGAAAACCTACTTCCAGCTCCTACAAGCTGCCTTCAGCCGTTACTTGTGGCCCCTTCCTCCATCTTCAAAGCCAGCAGCACAGCATCTTCTAATCTCTGACTCTGTCTTCTGCTTCCATCCTCCCATCTTCTTCTCTAATCTAACCTTCTACTCTCTCTTCTAGTCTTTAAGGACCCTTGTGATTATACTGGGTCTACCAGGACAATCCAAGATAATATCCCTATTCGATCATCTGCAAAGCCCCTTTTACCATGTACCATTTTAGCATAGTCACAGCTTCTGGAGATCAAGACGTGAACACATTTGAGGGCCTGTTATTCAGCCTGCCACATCCCACGTGAGTCCCTGAAAACTTCCTGAACACAGACTAACTGCTCCTGGAGGAAGGCTGAAAACAAAATGAAACTGCAGACTCACAAGATACATTGTTTATCTGCCTACTTAAATGTCAATGGTTAACATGCAAAATTGCACAGAAAGGCTAGTTCGGGCCATTGTCCATCAGCAAGTCTTCCACTAAGGTCGCGAGAGGAGATTCAAAAACAAATTTGAAAACAAAAAGAAATGTCATTCCTGGGTTGAGGGACATACTACTTTGTAGACTGTCCAACAGCACCCCCCAGTGCCAAGAAACAGAAAGGAGTAAGGTGCTAGCAGTTTGCCAAAGAAGCAGAATACTTAGCCCAATGAATTCCGCTTTGCTATGCCTGAGAATTAAGGAGCACAGATGTTCAGGCCCCAGCCTCAGAGATTCAGATGCAAATGATCCGAGCTGGTCCCAGGCATGAGAAGCATAATTCCCCCAAGTGATTGTATGAACCCCTGAGTTCAGCATAGCAAGAAATATGGTCTGAAAGCCTACTAGGCCCTGGGTTTTCAAAAAATAAATATGATAAAGCTTCTTCTCTCAAATAGCTTCCAATCTAGATAGACTACAAGAGCCGGAAGGGACATGAGCCACAACTAACTGTGTAATGTAAGGCAAATTACTTCACTTCTCTGTGCCAGATTTCCTACCTGAAAAACGAAGGTAATAAGAGTCTCCGCCTTATAGGATTGTCAAGAGCATTAAATGATACAATTCACATAAAGCACTTAGTATGGTATCTGCTACAACATAAGCACGCAAGTGGTAGGGGTGCCTAGCAAGTACCAGGGATAGAAAATACATGTTCCACATGCTGCCACT
Organism: Pteropus vampyrus; assembly: GCF_000151845.1. Lineage (NCBI taxonomy): Eukaryota > Metazoa > Chordata > Mammalia > Chiroptera > Pteropodidae > Pteropus > Pteropus vampyrus. Next base: position 1,658,060 of record NW_011888951.1, read on the forward strand.
CCCCTGTCACTCAGGGCAGACGCCATCCATTGATCTGAACACTCTTTCCTACCGAATCTGGACAAAGCTTCTGAATTCTTCTCAACCTAGCTCTCCACTGAGAGTGGGGGTTAGGGGTTCCAATATGCTATGCAAACTTCCTCTGCATTTTTCACTGAAGAAAACAGACCCAAGAAAGGCAAGCTCATTGGATGAGCCTATGCAGAGCTGAGAGGAGGGTCCAAATTTTTCAGGCCAGGTGCTCTGCACATGTGGCTTTTCAGCACTCACCAGTTTGCTGAGCTTTGCCTCAGCCACGGCATGCTATGTTCACAGGCTCCTTCTGGTCAGGGCTCCTGGCTAGTCTTGTCCTCTCCCCCTCCTGCCTCCTGGGTGGTAGCATGGGCTGAGTCCCTTTACAGGCCAGACACCCAATGCTGACATTGTGAGCACTCACATCCAGGGATCAAAACCACTCCCTAAAACAGAGCCCTGACACCTGCCTTTTGCTAACTGCTTGATTGTATCTGATGTATTTCAGATAACTTCATGCTACTACTTCCAAGAAGAGATTTTTTTTATCCTCATTGTATAGATGAGGAAACTGAAGCTTAAAGAAGTTTACTGTCTAGCCCAAGGTAAAATTATTAAGAGGCAGAAGAGGATTCAAACTCAGGGCTGATATCAAAGAGCTTAACAATTGTAGCTTACTTTCTTAGCTTTGTATGTCCATAACTTCATGAAGCAGATCCATTTAACTTAGTCATACTCCTAAAATTCCAAAGTTTTCCCCTCCTTGATAACATTTACTATATTACATTGAACCTGTCCTGTCCACTTACGAGTCTCCCCTATATGCCCGAGGTCCTTTAACCATTAATCCCTGTTACACACACATACATGGCATACACACCCTCTCTACCTATATCCTACTCATTCTTCACTTTTATGCTTATAAGTCACTCCTCCTCCAGGCAGTCTGCCTAGACTATCAGTGTCCCTGCTATATGTACCACTATTGACCAGAATTTCTCTTGTCTCAACAATTATTAAATTATATGGACTATGTTCTCTGATTACAGTGCAATTAATCTAGTTATTATAATAAGTCTTCATAATATGTGAAAATAAAGAAAGACTAAAAAATACTGCATGATCTCACTTACATGTGGAATCTAAAATAGTCAAACTCATAGTAATAAAAAGTAAGATAGGGTCTGGCTGGTAGGGAAAATAGAGAGATGCTAGTCAAAGGGTACAAACTTTCAGTTAAAAGATGAGTACATTCTGGATATCTAATGTACAGTATGGTGATAATAGTTATTAATACTGCATTAATACTTGAAATTAGCCAAGAAAGTAATTATAAAGTGTTCTCAACAAATACACACACACACACACACACACACACACACACACACAGGCACACACAGTAGCTATGTGAGGTGATAGATATGCTAATTAGCTTAATTGTAGTATCATTTCACAATGTATATGTATATCAAAACATCATGTTGCACACCTTAAATATGTCATTTTTATTTATCAATGATAGCTCAAAGTTGGAGGGCAAGAGAAAAAACACTAAATTTTACCTAGTAAAAACAGCTACTATTTATGGAGCTTTGTGCCAGGCACTCGCTATACTAAGCACTAAATAGGTACACATACATTATATATAATCTCATTGCATGGTTACCCCAAGCCTCTTAAGTGATTATTATCACTTCGTTCTATGGGAGGTACGGAAACTGGCAGAGAATGAGCCTCAGAGAAGATAAGGGGCCTGCCCAAAGCCATGCAGATATGTATGTGGCAAAACCAGAATTTGCAGATACGTATGTGGCAAAACCAGAATTTGCAGAGCCCGAACTGTGGATCTCCTCGATGCAGCATGACTTACACTCATAGCTTTGTTCAAGAGCCAGTGGTCCTCTGAGAACCAATGCAAGCCTGGAAAGTAGCCTCCTTCCATCCTCTTTTTACTATGACCTCAACCACTAGAAAAGCTACCAGGACATGAATGGTTAACCAAACTCAGTCATCAGAAGTTGCCAATAAGTAGCAAAGTACTCCCGGAAATTAATCTAAAAGAGAGCACAAGTTGGGGATGAAGGAAAAAAGAGAACTTAGGGGCTTGTTCTCAGTTCCACAACTCAAAAAGGAACTATTGAAACAAATAAAATAAGACCCATCCCATTATGTCTAGAAACACGTACATTCACCTCTCATCGGGATCTGGGCTTGATGAGAAACAGGAAGGTTTTGCTCCTTGCTGCCTCCCCAGACCTGGCACAGGGTAGATGTTCAAGAAAAAACCACTACTGAGTGAGTGAATGGACTCATAATAACCCAAATTATGGCCACACGAGAATGGAGATAGAAATCACGGGTAACCCAAAATCACTGTTAAAATTTGTACAAATATGGCACAAAACTTTGTTTGATGTAAATTTAAATGGTCAAAATTACATCCACATTTTAGAAATACATTTATCCTTTTTTTTATATCTCCCCTAACAAAAATAATAAAATTGTTTAATATAAAATATATTGATAATGCACAATACTCTTACATCATCTCTAACAATAATAACATAATATAAATATACATATAAGTAATGCATAATGTATCATATAAATTGTTTGATGAAAGAGAGCTAACAGATTGCTAACATTTTTGCGAAAGGGCCAGTGAAAGTCTGCTGAATGAAAGGGGGCAAAGGAGCAGGCGTGTGGTAGAAAACAGGCCAGAAGGGCCCTCAGAGGAAGGAATTCAGAGAAGGCTCCAGATGGAGGCAAGAGGAGGCTGAAGCCAGAGGAGGGAATTTCCAGCAGGTGGCAGGTTAGAAGAGGTTTAGGAGGGGTGTCTAAGGGGAGGGCGGGTGGGTCATTCACAGCAGCTCAGCTGGACACAGAAACTTTGCTCCCTTTTCCCCAAGACCCAGCCACTCTGCTCTACTGGCTCGTCTTCCTAGGATCTAATTTGTGGTATTTTTATTCATTTACTTACTTATTTTTACTTATTTTTCTTATTTATTTATGTATTTATTTATTGGGTGACATTGGTTAATGAAATCCAGTGTTTCGGGTGTACAATTCAACAGTAAGGCATATATATATTGCATTGTGTGTTCCCCTCCCATAGTTAGATTTCCTTCTGTCACTACATATTTGACCTCTTTTACCCCATCTACTGGCCCCCTCCCCGCTTCCCCCTGCCCTCTGGTAACCACTAGTCTATAGTCCGTGTCCATGCATCTCTGTTTGTTTGTCCTGTTCTTTTGCTGCTTTTAGGTTTATATCCCACATATAAGTAATTCATGTGGTCTTTTAATTTTTCCTAAATGCCCTGCTTTATTTTTAATCATGGTTACTCTGCAAAACTATTAATCCATTCCCTCCCCTCATCATGGAGAGTTAATTCTAAACAAATTAATGAACTCAAAATAAGAATGCACAGGAGCTAGGAAGAGGTCTCTACGGAAGGCTGTTAGAGAAAAGGAGATGGTCATCTTCTGAGAATGGTTAAGTTCAGCTTTTCCTACATTGGATTAAACTACCTCTTGAAGCCCCATTCAGTTGTGACACTTCAGCCACAGATGAAGCTGTGTTCATGTCCACAAGAGGGCAGTAGTGCATGGCCAGAACCAAAGTCCTCAGGCTGAAATCAGGGACTGCAGTGTAAGATCCAGTTAGGGAGCCAGGGATCAACACACATACACATACACACACATACACAAATACACACACATACACATGTACACATCCACATATACACACATTCACATGCATGAACAGGTACTCATATACACACATACACATGTATACATGTACACATACACACATACACATACATGCACATACATCACATATGCTCGCACAAATTACAGATGAGAATCTGAGCCCAAGAAGAAGGACTCACCTACAGTCTCTCAGAAACAAGTTGCAGAGCAAGACTTCCTTCCCTGAACCTGATTCCTGTTAAAGTCTCTGGTAACACAACACTGGGTCCCATCCCGACCCAGTAATCAGATTCTCCAGGTGGAGCTCAGACATCAGTGGTTTTTAAAGCACCCTAGGTTGCTGCCTTACAACACAAGGGATGTAAAAGAAAGAAAAATGTCAGTCTTTGATAGTTTAACAGGTGTCATGACCCTAAATGGAAAAAAAGCAAGAAAATATGCGATATTATGAGAAAATGTATGTACGAAACAGCATATAAGTCAAGGTCCCAGCAGAAAACAGATGTCTCACTCAAACTGGATAACTTGGGGAGAGTTAATGAAGGAATTACAAAAGTATAATCAGGGTATGGAGAAACCACAAGGACAGTGTAGTACCTGTGAGGGCCAAAGCCAGAGAACAGGGTGGTTATCAGATCCTAGAGACAGTGCAGGGCGTGGGGAAGGGCCACGTGACTGGAGCTGCGGCTCTCAGAGGGAGGCAGCCAAGGAAGTAAATACCCCAAACCCGCTCCCCGCTGCTCTCTGAGCTCCTGCCAGTGTTTCTCTTTGGGCCAAACTCAACCAGAAATCAAAAGGCAAGGAAGCCATCAAGAGACTCTTAGAAGTCAGCTTCCAGGTTGGAGAGTGGGTCTGGAGGTCCAAGCAATCACACATCATTCAAGCATCTGTTCAACAGAAGCTGAACGAGCAGTACTATATAGAGACACTGTCAGATATAAAAATCTTGACTTTGAATACAATCTAGGTAGTGTCACTTCTAGGAAAACGACAATAGGGTTTCAGTTAGAAAGAAAAGAGGAATTCCTAAACAGCTAAACGGACTTATTTCTCTCCTTTTAAAAAAAAAAAAATTATATATATTTATATATATATATAAAATCAGCAACTTTTCTTAGAACTGGACAACAGGAAAAAATTTTCATTAAATTACAATAAATAGTGTTGGTCATTTCCTAGCTGGAACTGTAGGATCTTTTTTCTGAGACTTAGAAAAAAAGAAATAAGTTCCTTATATTTATTACACAATATCTTGCTTTTCAAAGGCGTGTCATATATTATGTCATTTTTAAGGTAGTATTCTTATTTACCATCTTACAGATGAGAAAGCTCAAATACAGAGAAGTCAAACCATTCTCAAAAGGTCAGCAACAGAGCAGGAATCAAGGGACAAGGCCAGGTCCTGTGATGCCACACCCCAGGATCCCTAGACCCCCTTCATTGGGGTGTTTATCTGACCTTGGAGTTGAGGTAGAAGGGTTACAGTTAAGAACTCAGCAAAACTGAGTCCCAGCTCTAACCTGACCTCATTGGATGACTTTGAGTCAGTCACTTTCTTTTTGGGGGCCTCAGTTTCCCTGATCATAAAATGAGTTGGGCTAGACTTGTAGTTTTCAAACACTTTTAGCAGGAAAACTTTTTCAAAATAAATTTTACATGGCAATCAACAATATAATAGACTTAGTAGCTCTGTTCTTTTTGAAGCACCCCCCTTCCCCTTATCCTGTCACTGAAACCCTTGAGGAAATTCTAGAGGACTTTTCTAAGTCCTTCCAACTCTGTCTTCTATAAAATATTAGTTCCGTGAGATAGTAGTATAAGCATTTGGGGGAACCTCTTTTCCCCAAATCCAAGGCCACACTCTTGATCAGCAAAGTTCAACAGATTTCTTTACTGCAGGATTTTTCAATAAATTCCGTGGGCCTTCAATATGCTAACATTTTGTCACTCTCCAAGCTGGAAATTTAATACACAGTTGGAGAAACAGTAATCTAAACAAGTCTTTCTCAATCTTCTCTACCACAATCTATAGTCAGAAATACAATTTATCTCATGACCACACACATATACACACACAGAAAGAGCAAGAGTGAAAGAATCAAGTTTCACAAAACAATATTTATCTTTACTGATTCAAATACTGACTAGTCTATTATATTGCCTTTTCAAATGTTTAAATTATGTGTTAAATCATACATGAATGTGTTTGTGTATGTCACTGGTTCATGATGCAAAATTTATTTCTCACTACAGACTATAGTCAAAATGTTTGAAAACTGCTGTCTTGGAAACTCTCCTCTCTACGACTCCAGCCATGCAGGCTGCAGGCTGCTTGTAGGTCTTCAAGACACACAAAATTAACTCATTCTTTTTAGAGCTTAAAACATGGGAGCCTCTGTGCCTCTCCTCACAGCTGAGTTGGGCCAGAGACTGTGGACGGGATGGAGTGAAGAAAGCTGGTACTGCCCTTGTCTGGGAGGTACAGCTCAAGGACAAAGAGGGGGTTTGTCTCAAGGGCCGCCAATCCCACCTCATTCACAGGCACTAAATTCATCCAGCCTCCACTGGCCTGCAGGCATCCCCTCTAGCCCTGTGGGCCTGCCAGCCACTTCTACAAGGGGTTAGTGTCAGATTTGGGCAGCTCTCCCTACCTGATGTGATGGGCATTCAGGTCGCCTGTGAGAATCGGAAATGAAGTCGCTAGTGTTGGTTGAAAAAAAATCCCTCCCCCATAACCCCATGTGCTCTCTTCTCCCATGCCACCCTCAAGGGGACCCAGAAACAAACATATATTAAGATGTGCATCAGTTGTGGGAAAGGGCATTGGCTGGCCTAGCTGCTATGTGCAAGTCCCCAGGGGTCATTACCCCATCTCCTTACTTTTTACTCTGAAAGGGCCACCTTTCCAGTTGGCCACTTTAAGCAATAGGATCAGGAGAGGAGGAAGAAAAGTGAAGAAATCCTACCTTGAGCCAGGCAATATCTTGGGTACCTGGCATCATAATCTTCTGATATTCCCCTTTTTTATACAGATGAGATAAATGAAGCTTGGAGAGGTTGTCACTCAAGTCCGTCTGATTTCTAGATTCAAAACCTACTAAGCCACAGGGAGGAGTCGGGTACCAGGGACAGCAAAACTTGAGAGAGTCCAAGGATGCCTCAGACTTAGGCACAATGGCCAGCCACTCACAGAATGAGGACCCAAGGAGTCTACATGGGGGCAGCTGAATACAGGCACAATGCAAGTTGTGAGCTGAACACTAGTGACATGGATAATGGTGTAAGAGCACCCATTTTGAAACCACACAGACTCAGGTTTGTTTATTTTAATTAATAGACATTTTTTTAGAGAAGTTTTAGGTTCATAGCAAAATTGAGCAGAAAGCACAGAGTTCCCATGTACCCCTGCCCCCCACATCCACAGCCTACCCAGCCCCTTCTCATCAACATCCCCCACCAGAGTGCTATATGTGTTACAATTGTTGAACCTACACTGACCAATCAATATCACCCAAAGTCCATAGTTTGCATTAGGTTTCACTTTGAGTGTTGTACATCTCATGGTTTTGACAAATGTATAATGACATGTCTCTACCGTTATAGTATCAAATAGAATCGTTTTACTGCCCTAAAATCCCTCTGTGCTCTACCAATTCATCCCTCCCTTCCTCCCCATGAACCTCTGACAATCACCCGCCTTTCATTGTCCCTATAATGTTGTCTATTAATGAAATTGAATTTGTTTAAACTCCCCAAAAGCAAATATCCAGGCCCAGATGTTTTCAGTGGACGATTCTATCAAATGTTTAAAAAAGAATTAACACTAGTTCTACACAATCTCTTCCGGAAAATGGAAGAGGAAGGAACACCTCTCAGTTCAGTTTATGAAGCTAATATCACCCTGATACCAAAACCAAAGACAATACAAAAAGGAAAGACAGACAGAGAGAGAGAGAGAGAGAGAGAGAGA
>NW_011888951.1:1665834-1681505 GCF_000151845.1 Pteropus vampyrus
GAAGGAGGAAGGAAGGAAGGAAGGAAGGAAGGAAGGAAGGAAGGAAGGAAGGAAGGAAGGAAGGAAGGAAGGAAGAAAAAGAAAGAAAGGGCATATAGATACAGGAAGAAGTAAAACTGTCCCTATTCACAGATGACATAATTGTCTATGTAGAAAATCCCAAAGAGGCAACAAAAAACTTTTTAAAAACTTCTAGAACTAAAAAGTAAGTTTGGAAAGGTCATAATATATAACATAAACAAACAAAAATCAATTATATTTGTATTAGCGAACAAATTTAAAATAAAATTCCATTTATAATCACTCAAAAAATAAAATATTTAGGTGTAAATCAAACAAAACATATATAAAACTTATATGCTGAAAACTACAGAATGATGAAAGAATTTAAAGAAGACAAATGAGAAGTTACAGCATTCACGAACTGAAAGACTCATCACAAATAAAAATGTCAGTTCTTCGCGAATTGATCTATAGATTTAATCTGATTCTTATCTATGACTTTTTGTAAATATAGAGAAGCTTATCCTAAAACTTATATGGAAAGGCAGAGAAACTAGAAAAGCTAAGACAATTTAAAAAGAATAATATGAGAGGAATCGGACTACCTGCTTTTGAGACTTATTCTATAGCTACAGAAATCAAGACTGTGTGGTGTGGGCAGAGGGATAGACACAAATCAATGGATCAGAATAGAGAACCTGGAAAAAGAACCACATTAATACACTCAAACGCAAAAGTCGTACAAGCGAGAAGAAATAGCCTTTTTAACCAATGATATTGGAATAATTGAACATCCAAAGAAAAGGAAAAGATGAACCTCGACCCAAGACTCACAACTTATAGAAAAATTAACTCACAATGGATTAGACTTTAATGTAAAATATTAAGCTATAAACTTCAGGGCAAAACATAGGAGAAAATCTTCAAGATCCAAAAACAGGAAAATGGGTAAAATGTACTTTATCAATATTAAAAACTTTTGCTCTGTGAAAGACCCTGTGAAAAAAGATGAAAAAAAAACAAAAAACCTACAGACTGGGAGAAAATGTTTGCAAGTCACACCTGACAAAGGGCTAGAATATATAAAAATGGCTCAAAATTCAATGGTTAAATTAAAAAAAAAAACAAACAATTAAATTAGAAAGTGGCAGAAAGATATGTAGAGTTTTTTCACTAAAGAGGATATATAGATGGAAATAAGCATATGAAAAGATGCTTAACGTTGTTAGCCATTAGGGAGATGCAAATTAAGAGCACACTGAGCTATCCCTACAGATCTATTCAAATGGCTAAAACAAAAAGAGTGACATCAAATGCTGGAAGGACTTGGAGAAATTGAATCACTCACACATTGTTGGTCAGAATGTAAAACAGTACATCTACTCTGGAAAACAGTTTGGCTTAAAATTAAACATGAAACTACCATCACGGCAATAGCATTCTTGGGCATTTAGTCCAGAAAAATGAACACTTATATTCATGTAAAAATCTATATACACAAATGTGTTTAGCAGCTTTACTTGTAATAGTCAAAAACTAGAAACAACCCAGATGTCATTCCAAATCTTTTACAAATACCAACAATGCCACTGTAATGACCATTTTTGTGACATGTCTTCCTTCAGGCACGTGAGAGCTTGGCAGGCACTGCTGGATGCCTGCCCATAATCCATTCTCACCTTCTAAGGTTATTTTAATAAATGAGACAGACATGATCCCTGCTATTATGGAGTTTACAATTTAGGGGAGAGATAGCCAAGTAAACAAGTATAAACAATTGATTGCTTCAGTAACGGGTTGTTGTTACAAACCCCTGTCGGTTCACTGTTACCTCAACACAAAATGGTGCCAAACTCAGTAGCTGATGTCACCATTTTGCACAGAGAAGCCTGGAACTGTTTTGTATTTTTATGTAAAACTCATCACAAAACTTTCCAAAGGACTAGGTGGTAGCCCCAGGAACCCTAATTAAATCTGCCTGATTTAATTAGAAATCCAAATGCTGCTGAGGTTCTCTGACCAATGGAGCAAGAAACAGTGTGCCCAATTTAATTATTTTGTAAAAAGCTAGCTTTTCACTCTCTTCTTTGACCCATGTTTTAGTGAGTCCATAGAATAAGTAAAATTATTAAGGGCCCACACACTACAGTAAGATAATGCCAGTTTCCCCACTTCTTCACAGTAAGTAACCTTTGCTTAACTTCCTTAAGCCTCAGTTTCCTCTCCTGTAAAAAGAGACTTCACGAAAGTACCCACCTTATAAGGCAATTGTATAGATTAAATTAAATTATGCATATTAATGTACTCAGCACAAAGCACATAGCAAGTTCTCTATCCTTTATATGATAATAGTAAAACATTTGGGTTATTTTCTTAGGATAACTCATAGGAGAAATGCAAATCAGAGTGCAAACATTTTTAAATCTCATAAAACATACTATAAAATCATTTTCTAAGAATAGCTAGGCTACTCTACAGTCCCGCCATGTAGAGAGTACCCATCTCTCCTTATCCTTGTTAGTTTTGTGTGCTCTTATTTTAAAGTCTGTAATTTGATAGATAAAAATCCGTGTATTCCTTTCCTTTGCATTCCTTTGGTTATTGCATTTCTTTGGCAAAGTTGAATAATTTTTTTTAATGTCTGTTAGCTATTCATATTTCCCTCCCAGTAGATTGTTAATATTCTATAACTATCAAGGTCTTAGTTTTCATTGATTTGTAGGAGTTCTTTATATATTAAGGATATTAATTCTTTGTTGGCAGTATGAAATATAATAAATATGTTTGAAAGGAGTGAGAGCAGTTCTATTGCTTTGTCACGAGAACGGTGAGTAATGTTTGTGAGTTGATGCACGTGACCTTCAAGTCTTTTAATTCTTTTCAGATGGTAGAACTACCATTTCTTTTTTTTTAACTATCTATACATCATTTTCCATCCTTCATAGACCTAAATATACAACTTCTGTTAATTATTTCAATCATAGCTAGAATGGATCCGGCTGGTGCCCCTTTTTCTACTCAGTGAATGTGAGTATTGCTGACAAAAGTCTGCTGCCCTCCTCTAGACAGAATTGCCCTGGACCAAACAAAAACTCCCTCATCAGAGAGACTACATTGCTCTCACCTCCACTCTACCTGTTCACAGACCTCAGCCAATAACAGATTGGTATTTTGGTACAAAAGACCCATTCTCTTACTCTAAAATGAGACCAACCCTGTGGCACAATTCGTGCTCCAGAGCTTCCCACCAGGAGCACAATGAAGCCCATACTCTTGCTTAGTTTATCTCCCCTGCCCTATGCCCCTTCCCTCTCTCCCCTTCTCCTGAGAGCATCGTCTCAGTAAATCTCTTGAACAAGAATCCCTGTCTCAGGTTCTGCTTCCAGAGAACCCAACCTAAGGCATCAGCTTCCCCAGAAATAAACATTTCTGTTTATATCTCTGTCCCCCCAACCACTCTGCGTCACACTTCTTCATGGTCACTCTGGGTATGTAACTACTTGCTTTTTCTTGATGGTTGAATAAACCAAGTAGTAAATGGTTTCAGTTGCTGGCCCAAGGTCATCTAGTATGTTGATTAATACTTACTGAGACCCCTGAGACAAAGTAAACTGAAAGTGACTTTTTAGCCAACGTCAGCTGGAACTATTGCTTGACACCTGGGCCTGATGCGCTAAAATCTCACTTCTCATTCCCAACCACAAGCACAGCTCCTTCTAAGCAGAAAATGATTCACGCCAGTTCAACAGTTCCAATATAGAAGGTACAGAAAGTGCCTCACCCAGAGGCCCAAGAGACTGGGCCATGCTGGTTTGCTCAATCATACACAGAGCTGGAGAATACCATAGTGATTATGTAACCATACAGATGGAGAAACTGAGGCCCAGAAAATTACTTATACAAGGCCGCACAACATGATAGTACCGCCACTGCAGGCCGTTCTGGCACAGGAGAGAGATATAGGCTTCATCGTAATTTCTCTGCCTTTGATTCCCCCATGATCTTCTAATCTAGCAGTCAGTCCCCTTCCTGTTCCTTCCTTGCTACTCGAGCCCAGCCCATGGTTGGTTGGCCTGAAAGGGACTCCTCCACCTGTTCACCAACCTTGCACTCCTGCCCCACCAGCCTCAACTGGTCTTCTTGGTTCCTGCACCCAGCTCCCCAAGCACTGCTGGAGAAATGACACCAGCAGACTAGTTCATAGCGTCCCTCCTCAGCTGACCTGGAGTTTGACAGCCTTTTGCTAATTTGTAATTGGCTCTCCCTCTCATTCCCATCACTGCCCACCCTCTAACACACATGCTCTGAACAATTTCTTTGAGATAACAGAGGTGATGATATACGTACCCCTGAGCTTTCTCTCCTGCTGCAAGAGAATTTACATGTGTACCTAGATACTTCATCTTTCCTCATCCCTTTTCCTTGTTACCCTATGACCCCCTGTTTCTAGAGACTCAAACCCTTGGTGTATCCCATCTTCTAGCCAGCATTCAATCTTGCTGTCTCACCTCTACGTTAAATAAACTTGCTCAAGTTCCTCCCATTCTAATAACAAACCAACGAAATGCGCTCTTATTTAAAAACCCTTCACTCGAGTGTCAGTGACCCAGAGGCTTAATCAGGTCACAGTGGTTCTGACCTAGTCCCCCTCTCCTCCCCAGCCCTATGAGCCCCCACTCTCCACTTCAGACTTGCTCTTCTGGTCCCACTGACTTGTGCGTAGTTGCCTAAACACACTATGCTATTTCTTGCCTTACCTTCTTAGGCCCCTCTTTCTGGAACATCTTTCCCCTTCCACCTTCTCTCTTGGTTCAGCTGCTTTTTCCTCCAGGAAGTCTTGTTCGACAGCCTAAGTCCTTCCATTGCCAAGCTAAGTGGAGTTCCTCCCTGCCTGCTCATCCTGGCGTGTAGACCAGCACCAATCCACTTATGCATTTTAGCAAAACTGTATATTTCTGTGTCTGTCTCTTCTACTAAGCAGAAGCTCCAGGCAGGCCAGGGCTGTGATTCATCCCTGTTTGACTAGGGTTCTAGCACATGGAACATGAGCAGTTCTCTAGGTGCCTGGTTATTCTCTTGGCCTTCCCTGTTCAGGTGGTTCCAAGCACACTCTCCTTGCTCCTATCACCCTCCTGATGCCGTGACAATGCTGTGACAGTACAAGTGGCATTACCCTGATCCTGCAACAAAGTGCTGTCACTGAGCTCAGCCACCAGAAAGTGATTTCTAAAGAACTCACACCATGAAGGAGATTCGTGCAGTAAGAACATGTATTTAAAATAATTTCCCTTTTTCTCTCTTCCATTTCCCTGATCCATCACAGCTGCTTCTCTACCAGTGTCTTCACCACTCCCCACTCATCTTTGCTCTCACTTCCTTGTCCTTATGAAACTACAGTGGCCTAAAAGAAGAAGACTGGCAAAAGAGAAGAAGGTGGCATTCATTTTCTAGGAATAAGGGTAGGGGACAAATTGAGGGCACTTATTCAGTTTTACAAGTGTGTCTTAATTGACCTACCTATTTGCCTCCTACTTCAGGTGTTTGTGATGTTTTGCTATTATTAAATATATTTCAAAGAACATCTTTAGCTAGAGATGTTTGCCCCAGCACTTCCTCTAACGAGCTTTTTGACTTTTGACCTTGAACAGGTTCCTTATCCTCTCTGGGCCTCAGTTTCCTCATCTGTAAAATGGGGATAATAATTCTCACCTCATAGGGTTGCTGTGAGGATCAAATGGAAAGCACTTAGAATGATTTTTTGTTAGGCAGTGGTTGTGATTGTTGATTCATTATTATCAAGCCTTCCTCGCCTGCCTTGACATTTTATCTGACCAGAAGGTTGTTTTCTTGGCTTGAATATGCCACAGGCATCTCAAGTACATGATAGTCAAGATTCTATTATCACCAAACGCCACCTCCCCTTCCACTCTATCACCCACTAATCATTTCTTTCTGCGTCCTTCCACTCAATGACTGCCAGGGCCACACTCCTGCTCTCCCAAGTAACAAGACCAGAAGATGCCCAACTACCCTAAGTTCCTTGGGACTGAAGAGGTTCTCAGAACATAGGACTTTCAGTTTTAAAACTGATAAAGTTCCGGGCAAACCAGGCCAAGCTACTCACCCTAATTCTTGACCCTCTCTCCCAATTCCCATATCCATTGGCCACTAACTTCTATAAACTCAATCTCCTAAATCCATACTTCTACTCCATTGCCTTATCCTAGAGCTTCTTGTCTCCTGCCTGTGGTTTCCTGGCATCCACTTTTGCCTCCCTCCTGTCATTTCCCCTAAGATTAGTAGAGTGAACTTCTTAAAAGACATACGTCTAATGGCATAAATCTCCTACTAAGATTCTTCAGTAGCTCACATTGTCTTACCATTGGTCCCAACTCTTTGCCATCAAAGGGGTTCTAATTTGTCAAAACTCTACTGATAGACAAGTGTTCATAAGCGTTTTTATATTTTTTATAATTACATACTATTTATGAGAACTCCTTTTGCGTAAAATGTTAGTCACGAGTATTGTATTGGCCTCATACTCATAAACTGTAATGCGACAGAGAAAACATTTGATCAGAATTCCTCTTAAGATAGGTAAACTATTCCTGTTGGCAAAATACAATAAGTGTTTGGGTTGGGATTGGTTTGTCTCTCTCACATGAGACAGGGGAGGAATGTATATGAAATGGAGGAAAATGGAACTAGGAGGAGACAGAAGGCATGTGTCTGGGATGTGACCCCGACCTACAGTACCTGCCCCAGCCCATCTTGAGTAGCATGACTAAATTCATGAAAGAATCAGTGTGTGTGTATTGGTTCTGAAATTTGATGGAAGGGCTGGGCTTTGCCTCTGCATTGACTTGGGCTAGCACAAAGCAGTGAGTAAAGGAAGAGGTCTGAGCCAGAGAGAAACCATATGGAGGCCTTGTGATGCCATAGCTGGTATCTAGGTTGCACAAACACCTTCTGAAACACATTTTCATCTCTGCAGGTCCTTGTTTGGGTTCATGTGTCGCAATCCACAATCCAACCACAGCACAGAAAGCAGAGGACAACAATCTATCTTCAGGAAGGGTCAGGCCTCAGCAAAACTTAACCCTCTCTCTCTGATGCTGGCGAAAGTCTGTGGTGGCTACAATTTCCACCTCTGTGCTCTGCTCAGGCCTCCCATTCCCCTCAGCCTTGTCAAAATGTATCTATCTTCTGCATTCATCCTCAAATTTCATCACCAAGGGTTCTTGTCACATTACCTCCCTTCTCGCCCTCCTCTCCCGATTTTGAAAGATTTTATTGACCAAACTGCATTTACTCTCAGTTCATCCCTTTCCCCGTATTTTGGCAATTAGAAGCTTATACAATTATCAACCGAGACTGCACATTTACTTGAGTTAACAAAATTAGTGTTGAACTGATATAACTTTGGATCAAAGCAAAGCACCTTCATATTTTAATAATAGCTAATGTTTACAGAAATCTTACCTTGCAGCAGTGACCTACTGAGGTAGGCATCATTATTAACCCCATCTTACAGATGAGGAGACAGAAGAGATTAGCTTGACAAGCATCACTTAGCAAGTAGGTCACAAAGCTGGGATTCAAACTCAGGTGGTCTGATGACAGGGCCCAAACTCTAATATCCTTAACTATTGCCAAGTCAATTAACACACAGTTACTATATACAATTTCCATCATGTTTTGTGAGTTATAGCACAGACTTGGAGCCCCTCTATCATTATCCCTAAGAGTCCTCAAATTCCAGGTGAGGAAACAATGTAATAAATAAATCACTCTCGAGATAGTGATTACTTTTTGTTTCAGTGTTTTTCAGAAGCTAGTTTTACTGATTAGCAGACGTTTGGTCCTGTCCAAGATGTCTGGGACAGAATCTTTTGGAGTGGACATTTTGGAGAGGACCAAATGTCCTATAAAGGTTTTACCACTTAAATTTAGATAGCTTAAGTATATATATATATATCTCCTTTTCTTAAAAACGTGGTTCAATATGGTTTCTTTCTTTTTTTCTTTATAACAAAGAAACATCATACACCAATCATTTGCATAACTCTAAATACTTCTGATCCTTATTGGTAGACAGATAGCAAATTTCTCTTAACTTCGAGAAGTATCTATATACTCTTTGTGATACTATTTTGCATTCCATCCTTTTTGCTATAGTTTCAGATGTTCTCTGTTGACATGATTCACACATGCGTCTTTTGAAGTCTGCTACATTATGTTAATGTGTGGCAACTCTGCTCTCCACCCTCCAATTTGGGGTCATGTGGCTACGTGGTGAATATAAGCTGTAAATAGTTTTTGGGTTTTATTTTAACAATTGACCTTTTCTTTCTTTACTTCTTTCCCCCAAAAGTGGGGCTGCCAGGCCTAAGAATAAAAAGGCCTAATGAGGAAAGTGTGGCTATTGGAGTTAGGCTATACTTAGGTCCTTTCCTCCACCACCTACTCTCAGGTGACCTCACAAGTGTTGCTTAATCTCTTCCTAAGGCTCATAAATCAAGTGATGACAATACCATCCCCACAGGGTAGTCATCAGGATTAACAATAAAAGACTTCAAACACATAATAGATCCTAACTAAATAGAGGCAGCTGTTGTTAATGTTACTAATTTAGGGCTTTTTTGGCACATTACCACCTTACTTTCCAGCCTGACCAACATATAGCTTAATTATTAATTAAGACAATAATTTAGCTTGATCATAATTTAAAATGTTTTTCCTTTAAGGTATTTTCCTTTTAATTGGGCCTCCCAGAGATATCACACCTTAGCACCAATGTTAATAGTGGAATTTATCAGCTAATGATAAAATATGAGAGAGAGGCTAATAATAACATTCGGGGCTTTCCTTCACATCAGTACCATATTAATAGCTACCATTTATTTGTCGCTATTGACACTCCAGGCATGAGAAGTTGTTGTTTTTTTTTCCCTGACTTAATCTTCACAACTCTATGAGTTGTGAGTCACAACCACCAATTTTAAGGATGAGAAAATTGAGTCACAGTGAGGTTATATAAACTGTACTGGGCTGTACAGATAGAAGAGGCTGAGTTCAGTTTCAAACCCAGGTCTATATGATTCCAAAGCCCATGTTCTCTCTTTACATCAGGCTGCATCCCAGTGAACTGGAATAAACATCAAAAAAGTTATTGACATGTGGACACCTGGGGATTATACTGGGTCATATTTGGATCTCTTTAGAATCTACTGTTTTGATTATTACTCCTTACTCAACCCCTGCACTAGAAACCATTCTATAATTTGATATTCTCATCCCCAAGGCAAAAAATGTCAGCATGGGCTTCCCTATAAGCTATAAGACCATCTCTGCTATTTATTGACCTTGGGCAAGATTCTTAACCTCCTCAAGCCTTAACTTTCTAATCTATAAAGTGGGAATAACAACAACAACGAAAACTCCGACTCAAAGGGCTATAATTAAGAAAAATAAATGAGCTAATATATGAACAAATTTCTAATAAAGTGTCTCAGACTTAGTAGATGTTTAATGACTGTACCTATTATTATAAAAATAACATTATTCTTGAATGAGGAATTAACCTATTTCCAGCTTAGGTGTCCTTGCCCTGATTTCTTTCCTCCCCTGCATGGTTTCCCCATCCTATCCCCCATGGTACAAAAGCTGTTTAGAGACTATTTTTGCCCAAGGATAGGAATTTGGGAAGAAAGCATAATTAACCAATCAGGCTACAAAAATTCCTCTTTGCCAAGTTGGCTTTGAGCCAGGCCTGCTGGCAGTCAGAATGTATGAACCAAGGGGAGATGAAGGGTACAATTCCCTTCAGGAAATGCCACTGCCAGGATCAATCTCTGGCATGGAGTCAGAGCTTGCCTCCTCTGGGACTGAACAAGTGGCCTTTGTTGCCCCAGAAGCCCCTGCAGAGGTCAGGCCCAAATCCGCAGTGCCAACCAGCCTGGTTTTCCCATTGGGAGAGTGAAGGCACAGCAGGGCCACCAAGCGGGTCCCCTCTCACAGGGCTGGGCTGGCCCAGCTAGCATCTTACACATCCTTTCCCAAGCAGGACAAAGGTGTGCTTCCCCGCATACTGAGAGTCAATATAACAAGGATAGATCATCAGAATAGTCATGATTAGAGCCAAGGTCAAGGTGGAGAAAGAGAGCCCAGCCTTCCAGGTAGAGGGAATGCAAGTAAAGAGGCCCTGAAGGAGTAAGGTGCAAAAAAGAGTGGACAGAAATCCTCTACTAGATTGACAGCAGAGAGCTCAGGTGAGAGTTGTACCAGGTGAGGCTAGTGGAGTGGGAGACTCACCATGTAGGATCTTTGGGCTGTGTCAAGGATTTTAGTTTATATCCTAAAGTAAATGGAACATTTTAAGCAGAGGAAAGTCATGATCGGATTTACATTTTAAAATAATTCACTGAACAAATATTCTTGAGCACCTACAAAAATTATGCAAGATACTAAGAAGAATACTAAGACTGCTAACCAAATGATGATGATATCATGTAGAAAGATAACATGTCATTAGAAATGCCTTGTAAATGGAGTGTATGGGATTCGAAGGCAGAAGAGGGTGTTTCTAAGTGAGGGATCTGGAAAGCTTCATGAGTAGGACAGCATCTGCTCCTGAGCTAACACCCCAGTTCCTCAAGCACCTGGGGCTTCTATCACTGAGGACATTCTAGAGGCTGATCCATGCCTGGGAAGGTAGTTTTGAAAAAAGTATTCCAAAAACTACTTCAAACAAAAAGATATTGTCAGGCAAAGTACAATGCCTTCTAAAGGAGGCTCTTAGAGGAGTTCCACATTCATTTGGATGTGTAAGATCTCTGCTGGTTTTTAAAGCATCAGTGACATTACTTTATATTTCACACCTCTGTGTTACCTTGGAGTAGTAACAAATTAAGCCGGAACCAGCTATTCACACTGAATGATTTTATAAAGCTAGCTTTGCTCCCACAGCTTGGCTACTTTAAATGCAACCTATTTGCCTAAGGAAGCGGATATGATGGAAACTACATTAAAAGAAAGTGCACAAATCATTCCAAGATCCTGGATCTTTTACTTCCAGAATTCCTTTTTCATCGATTCACCTAGCTCTCAGTCAAATAAAAAGAAGAAAGTCAACATTACTTCTGCCCAAAAAGGCCCACTAATGACCGCTGAGCCTCTTGCATTGCAGAATGAATCCTGTCAGGAAAAACAAAACAAACACACAAGCACGTCTTTGAAAACAGAAATCGGCAGTTGAGAGAGAATTGACATTTGACAAATTTAAAAATAGATATTCCAATAGAAAGAGCATCTGCCCGCTAAAAATATGAATCAACACGGGGGCCTGCTGCACTCCGAGGGCTCTGACCAGGTTATTAGGCTATTCAATAATGCCCTATTTTTAGGGCTGTGGAGCCAGGAAAAAACAGGCTGGCTTCAGTGGCTCAAATAAACATGTAATTCAAGGACATGCGGAGTACGTCACCAAAGTACCTAGAAAGAAGGACTTGTGATACAGAACAGAGTTTCTGTGGCAAAGCGACTATGTTGTCGCTTTTGTAAGTTGCTAAGTTTCATGAAAAGGGGTTGAGTTGATGACTGTACCCAGTCTCGTTTTGCTGGTGGACACGTGGATTGTCAGCATTGGAGGGACCTTAAAGACTGCCTAGAACTGGACATTTGATGTTGATCAGCTGCCCAGGATCTGAACCCTCTGAATCCTACGATAGGGAATTCTCCATTTTAGGAGTATTTGTGGTCAACAGAGCCTGCCTCCCTCTCTAGGAAGCTGTTTTCCCAGTTTCCCTCAACAAGTAGGGCTCTAACATATGACCGAGCTTGGCATGTCAGATGCACCTGCTCAGGTTTTTGAGTCAGAAGTTAATGACGCGAAGAAGCAGGGAGAGTGGAGAATTCTTTCCAAGGATAGCAGCAAAGGCGGCAACATCCGGTTCCCGAGGGCAGCATGGCCAGTGTGCCAACAGGGGAGTCGGTGCCCATTCCTGGCAGGGCCACAAGCTGTGACGCTCAGCATTCAATGGCACAGTGGCTGCCGTAGCCTCGCGGGAGTCTGGCCCCACACTGAGATTCTGGCCTGGGTTTTGCCGGTGCCATCTTCCTTGTTCTTGCCAGTTCTCTAAGTCTGCTTCTTCAGGCTTCCTGGTAATCCTGTGAGCCAGCCAACACTCTTTCAACCAGTTCATTTTCTGTTTAAATGGCCCAGAGGCAATATTTGTTCTCTGCAACTAAGAATCCTACTGCTATAATAATCCAACACTGTTATTTTACAGACGAAATTAAGAATGAGAGGAAAAGACACAGCTAATTAGCATCAAATCTAGGCCTTGAAAGCAGGTGCCCTGACACAGTTTAGTGTGCTTTCCCCTACATGGCGCCACATTACAGAAGCATAGAGGGTATCTATGAACATGCCCTCTGTTCCTGACATCCTTTCCGTTCTCTCCTGCCTAAGGGTCACCATCGTTGCAGCCCACCTACCAGTTGACTATATCCTTCCCAAGCCATTCCAAATATCATAACCTGCCTACCCTGTCACTTTCCATCTGGGACCCTTCCAGGTTATAAAGTTTCTTTAGCCTTCTTTCTTCCAAAAAAAAATATATATACATCGAGTACCTACTGTGTGCCTTACATTACACCAAGCACTAGTGAGGGAAATAGAAATCAACTTCTATATCATGAATATTACAGCATAGAGGGGAAGACAGATTGAATCAAATAATTGTGCAAGCATATAATTACAAACTGATAGTAGCCCAGAAAGAAAAGTATAGGCTGTTATGACATCACGTAACTGAAGGCCTTATGTAGTCTAGATTTCAAGAACAACTCTCAGAGGAAGTAACATTTGAGCTAAAATTTAAAAGTCAATTCAGCTAATTTGATGAAAAGAGGGGAGGGGGAATTCTAGGTCTTGAAGCAGAAGCACAGGAGTAGAAACAACTGAAAGAAAGCCAATGTGCCTGAGCAAGAGGAAGAACGAAAAGCACTGTGCTGAAATGTGGGCGGACATAGCTAGGTCATTGAGGGCCCATCGACCTTGTTAAGGATTTTGCTCAGGGCAGCAGACAGCCACTGAATAATTTTAAGCACAGGTGTGACATGGTCATGCTGTATTTTGAAAAGACGGCTGTGCCCGCCCTATGGAGAATGAACTAAAGAGGCAGTAGTGAACATAAGCCAGCAAATGAGCGAGACATTGCCACAGTTCAAGGGAGAAGTGATGGCAGCTTAAGAGTTAGGAAATTGCAATGGAAAAGGAGAGAGATGATCAGACTGGAGAGACACTCCAGTAAAATCAAGAGGACATAGTGTTTGGGAGACTGGAGATAAAATGTTATGAACAGTACTACATTTCTAGATGTATAGTAAAGGTATTCACCAGAATAGACACTGTAGAAAGACCGGATTTGAAATAGGACACCAAGAGTTTGGTTTTAAATAAATTGAGTTGAAGGTGCCTTTTAGAGATTCTAATGGAAATGTCAAAATACATGGATCTGAGTCTCAGGAAAGGATTGAACTAAAGATATTAATTTGAGTGTTATTATTGTATAGATAATCATTGAAGCAATGAGTTCAGATGAGTTTACTCAGGGAGAGAGTACAGAGAGACAAGAGAAAGAGGCTTAGGAGAAAGCCTTTAGGAATTGCAACATTTAAAGGATGTTAATCCAACATATAGAGGATGGTAATCCAGCAAACAGTTCTAAGAAGGAGTAACCATATAAGGAGGAGGAAAATGAAGAGAATGTTTCACAAATTCCAAGTCAGGAAGGGAGCTGGTGTCCATAACATCAAACATTGCTGAGAGGTCGAGTGAGCCAAGGATTGAAATGTTACCAATTGACTCAAGCAACATGGAGGCCATCATTAACCTGTGTGTGGATCGTCTTGACTGCATGAGGGGAGTGGACGCCAGGAAGTGTGCTGGGGGATGAAAAGGAACTGAAGTGAAGAAGAATACACTTCTCTTAAGAAGTTTTACTGTGCAATTATTCTATTCTCACATATTAGTTTTCTGCTTTTGTGGCTATAAAGTGGTGATCAGTATTTTATCAAAACATAAGATTATGAAAATACAGGGGGTACCAGTCTGAAATTTAAAAGACTACATTTTCTAAACTAAACTCTAGAAATTTTTACTTTAAGCAGGAAACATAATTGTTATAGAACTTCGTGTGAAATGTCACTTGATTTTCAATAAAAATTATTTCATGTAATACAGAAAATACAATGTATTATCCTGTAAAAATAGTTTTACATGTTAACTTCTAATCTAAAATGTATTTGAAGCAAAAAAAAATTATCCTTTTAATAAATTCCAAAATCTTATTTAAAAACAAAAAAATCTCTCGAATAGTCCTATCCAGATGGAATCTGCTGAGTCAAATTTCTCTTTCACCTGGAATACCAAAGACATTGATATTAATTGGCAAACTTCACTCATTTTGCCACCTGCCCCAAGTACACTTGCCACCCTCCTGGGTATTTTGCGTCCCAAGAAGCTTGCTGCTGTGGGCTATATCCCTAAGGTTCCCTTGTCCTCCAGGTTCCACTTGCATTGGGCTAATGGGAGGCACTGGAGAGAGATTGAAAGCTAGAGGAGTGTGAGGTCAACACACTTTCCGCCGTCCCTCCATGTCCCACACATGGTTGTGATAATGGTTGTGTCCCTCCTCGACCTCAGCCCTCGTTGGGAGCCCTCCTTCTTGACTCTACCTTCCGTGGTGCCTGAGGGGTGGCAGAGACATCCCACTGTGGCTATTCCTGGGGGGCCTCAACAGCCCTTGTGATTTCCTTAACCTGCCCTTACCTCCGTAAATCATCTCTTTGCCCAATTCTCTTTCCAATTCCATCTAAATGTGCTTCTGCTTCTTGCCAGGACCCTGACAGACATTGTTCCCCTAATGAAAAGGGGGAAAAGGGCTAAACAGTTGGAAAGTTAAATGGCAATATGAGTCCAATAATAAAAAATACAAGAGAAAAGACTAAACACCTGTCAATCAGGTGTTCCTTCTTCCTAACTTCCTACAGAAATGGATTCTCAAAATCTCTCAAAAATATTTTCTTGTGGGTTATAGGTTGCCACTCTTCTTTTTAACCAATGAGAGTAAATTTCAGACTAAAAGACATTTTCAAATATCAATTGATTCTTTTCCTGCAACACAAGCAACTTCGATTAACATGAAGTGGTCTGTGAATTTTCAACAAATTGGTTTCTATAAATAGGCATTTAGTAAATTTCTGAAGTAAGTAAAAGTCTGTGTTTCCCTCCTTTCACATTACTCTAGGGCTCTGGAACTCTTCTTTCACAGGAAAGCAAGGATAAATACTAGTCTACCAAGTTTTAGTGACTTGTGCCAGCTCTTCAAAATTCCCAAATAATACCAAAATAAGGTATCTGCTTTTTTCTTATAGCAACCTCTCATTCCTCTGTTCTCCCAGTATCTGTCCTTCCCCTCCTCCTTCCCCTCCTCTTCCTCCTTCTTCTCTTTTTCTTTCTCTCTCCTTCTCTTTCTTTTACACACACACACACACACACACACACACACACACACACACACACTGAAGCAGAGGAGTGTGAAGCCAACACACTTTAGGCTTAACCTTGTTCAGTGGACACAGGCCAAACCAAAGAGATAGGA
>NW_011888951.1:1682030-1692940 GCF_000151845.1 Pteropus vampyrus
TGGTAAAGACATAAACTCTATTAAGGCTGATTGATTGCTTAATACTGTACCTGTGCTGAGTACCATGGTGAGCTTAGTCATAGAAAAAGCAATCACTCACGCCTCTCCCAAATAACGAAAATAGCACCTAAGTAAATGAGTAGATGGAGATGGATAGAAAGGTATATGACCGCCCGCATCTTCACCCTGAACAGTTTCCCAGTGCCTCAGCCTGGCGTTTGAGATTTTCTACAGGCTGCCTCCTCCCTGTATCTCTAACCTTTCTCACCATATTCTCCATCTGAGTCCTGTACCCATAGAGCAGCGGGCCTACCTCTCTGTGCCTTCTTTCCAAATCCAAAATGAGAGAAGACTTGGGAATTCATCCCAGCCTTTATTTCTTCCCTCTTTAATTCACAAGATATTTAGCATGCACCTATGTTCCAAGGTGTGAGAGAGGGAGAGGCTAATGCAGTCCTGAGCTGACTGGGACCCAATGGGTAAGGCTGACTAATTCCATAACCAGTTAGCATTGCCTAAGCTATGCTTCCAAATTAGCCTTTATTGGTAATAAAGGTGATGTTTTCACTTCTATTTTTACCCTTTTATTATATTTCTTGGAATTATTCAGAACCTTAAGTGGAAAGAGGGATGCTGCTTATTGCAAATGTGTGGAGAGGGGGGTTTCCCTTGGAGTCGGGCACCAGGCACTGTCTAAACCACTGGAGATGATGTTATGAATAAGTCAGCACAGCCCCAGTGCTAACAGAGTTTATACTCCCATGGAGGAAGACAGTTGATGAATAAAGATAAAAGGCAAGTTCAGACGTTGGCTGGTGCTAGGAAGAAACTAAACTGTTTGATGACATGGAGAGTAACAGAGTAGAGCGGAATGATTTATACAGGAGACAAAGGGAAGTTTTTCTGAGGAGGTGACGTTGAGGTGAGGTTAAATGACCAGAAAACATACAGATGAGATCTGTGAGGAGCTTTTCAGGAAGGAAATAGCAAGTGACACATTTTGGAGGTGAGAAAGAGCAAGAAGAGCACAACATGTACAAGAAAAGATTTGTATGGCTTCAGCTTATTTAATAAAATGAAGAGCGAGATAAGGTCAGAGAGGCAGGGAGCAGATGACATAAGATAAGGAACTTGTATCTTCTAATTGCGATAAGGAGCCGTCTGATGATTTTAAGTAAGAGATCTAATTTATGCATTTTTAAATTTTTTTCATTTTGAAATAATTACAGATTCACAGGAAGTCATGCGAAAGTATACAGATAGGTCTCATGAACTCTTTACTCCTCATTACTCAATGTTAGCATCTTATGTAACTATAGTACCATGTCAACACCATGACATTGACATTGCTACAATCCCCAGATCTTATCCAGAGTTCACCAGTTATACATGTACTCACTTGTATGTGTATGTATGTGTCTATAGTTCAAGGCCATTTTATAATATATGTGGCTTTGCATCACTACCACCACAATGAAGATGCAGAACTGTTCTATCACGTTACCTCTTTGCAGCCACTCTTCTTCCCTCCCCCAAGCCCTAGTCCCTGGCAACCACTAATCTGTTTTCCATTGCTACAATTACAACATTTCAAGAATATTATATAAATGGCATCGTATAGTATGTAATCATTCAAAACTGGCTTTTTACACTCAGTATAATTCCTTTGAGATCCATCCAACTTGTTTGTATCAACAGTTTACTCCTTTTTATTACGGAGTGGTATTCCATAGTATGGATGTACCAGTTTGTTTATCACCCACTGAAAAATATCTGGCTTGTTTCCAGTTTTGGCTATAATGAATAATATGAACATGAGTTTGCAGGTTTTAACATGAACACAAGTTTTCATTTCTATGGAATAAATGCCCAGGAGTATAACTGCTTATATTGTATGGTAACTGCTTTTTTAGTTTTAAAAGAAACTGCTATTTTCTATAATGGCTATCTTACATTCACACCAGCGGTGTATTAGAGAGCCATACGTTACTTATGCCCCACCCTTTCTTCAAGATTCTACTCAAGTCCTAGCACCTTCTTAAAGCTTTTCCAACCATTTTCAGTCATCAATAAGCGTTCCTTCATTTCATTTCACATAGCTCTTATTGTCCATGCTACTCAATTCATTTCATTCATTCATTTATGCATTCAACAAACATTAGCTGAGTGCCTACTCTCTTCCAGGCACTGTGTAGGTATGGGGACCCAGCTGTGAACAAAAGAAATAAAGTTGTCTTTCTTGACGGAATTACAGCCCAGTGAGCCTAGTGGAGGACACAGCATTAAACAAAAGTTCTCACCAGAATATATATATATATTTGTGTGTGTAGTAGAGAGTGAAAGGGGTGGGGGGTGGGGAGAGAGAGAGAAATCAGGATAAGTGTTATAAAAAGAAAGTATAGCACATTCAGAATAGACTGCTCTTTCATTTACCATTTTGTGTGAATATTCCAGTTTAATCACAAGCTCCTTGAGAATAGAGACCATATTTGATGTTGCTTGGTTAAATGCAGAACCTAACCAGTAGTAGATATGCAATGGGTGTTTATTAATGATAGCAGTGGCAATGAAAAAGAACAGTATTGTTTGAGTTTGACTCTTAAGTACCAGATGCTGAGGAAATTACACTTCTCTTTGCATTCTTGCAAAAAGAAAGCAAGCTATAGAATGCATTTTTATTATGTTGGTTTAAACACAGAAAACCATCTTCGTATGTGTTTTTACCTCTGGAAGAACTCTGAAAATTGTTTTGAAATGTCTACCTATTTGACTCAAATGTATATGCATTTCTGTCTTCTCTCCAAATTATTGTTTTCTAGGGCTATGCATAGTGGTGTGCTGGTAAATATTTAACAACTGACTCATTCTCAAAAAAAAAAAAAAAAATGGCAGCATTTGCCAATACTCCCACCATAGCCAATTTAAAGCTATCAACATGCTGTCATAAAACACAGAGATGGGAAGAAATGTACAGTAGCACATTTTCAAAATACCATACAGATACAGTAGTCATAAATAAAAAGAGCATAGTAATAAAATAAAGTAAAATATTAGAAAGTAATGAGTTTTAAGTATTTATTACTCTTTTCAATGTAATTTATTTAAATATAAATTCACATAATTCAATTTTTAATGACTATATTTATCAACTGGCTCACAACATTCTTAAAAATGTGATGGTTGGTTCCCATGAGGTGGTAGAAGTCAGCCAGCACCCCATGGACTATGCAGTTTAATAGACTCATATATGTTCCAGTTAAACCATGTTAAATTGGGTCTTTAGTTAGACAAAGGAAAAAAGCAAAGTTGAATCTTGCTTATACCTAACTCCCTCCCCTAGCTCTATAAAATAGCTAAAACTTCAGTGTGGCAATACCTCAAGTTAGCTGATCAAAGACTCATTCCTGACTACTTCATTCTACAAGGGCGTCTGCCTCTACTGCAAAGGCTGGAAAAGTTAAACACTCATTTTCTCAACTTCCCATGACAGTGAGTGGCCAATGAGATATGAGAACTACTGGGGTAGATAATAGTCTGGAAAAGCTTTTTGCTCTCCTGGTAAAAGGACTGGGTGGGTCTCTTACCCTTCTTTCCTATCTCAGATGTGCATATGATGTCTGGAGCTACAGCAGCCATTTTAGAGGTAATATGCAGGAAGAAAAGACCAAGAGAATTGAAAAGCTATTGGCTGTGGGTTTAGCAGGCTCCAGACTAAGACCAAACCAGCAGATTCCATTATACTTAATGTTATGTAAGGAAAAAAGCTCTTATTTCCTTAAGCTCTTATGTTTAATTCTGTTATTTACAGCCAAAACCATTCCTAACCCATACACAAAGAAATTTTATCTGTTCTGGCTTCCACTACCCAAGAGCCGGAAAGGGAATAAGAGGAGAAGCAACTGATATGCCAAGCATGGTGCTGGGTAGTCTCCACACGTTCTCTTTAAGCTTCATACTAATGCTATGAGAGATGACATTTATAAAAATGTGTAATTTATCATGGCTAGTCACACTTTGTGTTTTAATGGAAGATTTGACAGAGCTGCAGCTTTATGGACCTTGAAAAATTAATTTCAGTGTAAATTTGCAAAGGTTGAACACTTTTCCTTCTTCAGTAAATTAAAAGTACATCACTTAGACATTTCCTTTGGATAAATGAGACACAAACTGCCTATCAACTATACCTACTATATATAGTATGGCATCCATACCTACCTCCTGCCAAGGGCTTAAGGACATTTGATTTGATTAACAAATACCAAGTTGGCCTAAGTTTCAAAGAAATTTTTAAAAAGTTTATCTCCCTTGGGGCTGGGTGGTGGCACTCACTGAAGAGGAGGAGGAAGTGGTGCTTTCTGTGGTGTGGGCTGGTCCTCTCTTAGGCAGGCTAGAAAGCCTGTGTTTCCCAGAGATCTAGAACTCTCCCAGTGAGAGTCCAGAGGGAAATGGAAGAGAGAACTGTATGTCCAGGACTCAATCAGCTAGTCAAACAGGAGTTAGAAGTCCCTGAGACTTCATTATGTATGGAAGATGGAGGCTTCTCTGGCATGAGTCAGGATGACTCTGGTAAGCTACAGAAAGTGCCAAAGGAGAAAAAGCAAGGGCAGGGTATCAGAAACCACATCAGAAATTATATAAACAGCAAAAGGTGTGTTCTGTCTTGAGTGGTGGAATTCCTGCTGTTCAGTCATTTTTTCAGTCATTCAGAGGAGGGAGGTGTTATTGTCTACAATGAATTAGGTCCTGAGATGTACCAGTGAATTATTAAGCAGACATAGGTCCTGCTCTTGTGGAGTGTACAGTCTAGTAGAAAAAACAGTTAAAATAAGTTATAATAAAGTGAGATGAGTTTTATAATACATGAATGCTATTATTTATATTCGTCCTCTTCTCTATTGTGTTACTAAGTGGTGACATGGAATAAAGAAAGAGCACTGGATAAGAACGTCCAGTAAGTCCTGGTTAATTCAATTACAGATATTATTTAGTTGTATGTCCTCAGGTAAATCTCTTTACCCTTTCCATGTTTCTTTTTACTTTGTCAAACTAGAGGTTATGATTCTATTATTTATACTAAAAATAGTAGTGGTAATTTCTAAGAATAGCTTCCACCCTGCTTGTGATTGCCCCATTTTATCAAGTACCATTTATTTGTTTATTGGTGCATTCCAAAGTTTGTTTCAAGGAACATTCTCTCTCCTGAGCCTTTTTCTCTCTCTACATGGTTCTGACTTGGGCTTTCTGAGCCATCTTTGCTAATATCGAAAGACCCACATCTGAGATTGATCAGTCTGCTGTTGGCAAAGCTGGACCTTTTGAACTGGTTTTTCTAGATAAGTACGTTTTCAAAGCAGTAACTCAACTCAAATTCTTAAGTACTTTGGAGAACCATGAACACATTTAAAAGACCCAAAAAAAATGCATGCAAAATTTTAGTGTGTGTGTGTGTGTGTCTGTGTGTGTGTGTCTGTGTGTCTGTGTATGTGTATGTGTGTGTATTTTGGGGATAAGGAGTTCACAGGGTTCATCAGATCTTCAAAAGTGTCTGGAGATTATAATATGATCATGATACGATCTCTCCACCCTCTGAAAGCCCACAGCACTTGTAGCTTTCACCACTCTTACTATAGAGATGTGCATCTTTCTTACCAGAATATTTCTTCCTTAAGAGCGAAGATCATATCTTATTAAAACTAAAAGCTATAGAAAAAGAAATATATATATTTTGGGGTCAGATATACCTGGTTCAAGTCCCAGTTCTGCTATTTTCTGGTAATGTGATCCTGAGACAGGTTATTTAATTTTCAGGCTTACTTGTTTTGTCTGAGTCCCTTTCCGGTCTTCTTCTGAAAACATATTACCCTTGTCCATAGGAGAGGGAATGAGACTGCAGCTTAAATCAATCACAATATCTATTTAACTAGCCGTAGAGATGGACAACATCTGGACAACACATGACCCCCACTGGCCGATGGACTCCTCCTCCAGGATCTTCCTCTGTGGGTTGAAAAAGAGGAAAAACCCTTTCCTTTCTGGATGCCGAGTGGTTGGAGCATGAACCTAAGCAGTGCATTGCCATGTCTCCATTCTTTTGAGGACAACTGTCCCTGAAGAGAATGACTAGACTTGACAAAAAGAGGGAAGCAGTTGAGGAGAAAGAGAAACTTGCTGGTTTCAATGTTCCAAGCTTCTTGGTTACATGAACTGATAAATATCTCTTTTCACTTAAGAAATTTTGAATTCAATCTGTCATATGCAACCAGAGTCTTGAGCTCATCTATAAGTAAGGTTAGTAATACCTACTCCTAAGATCTTGTGAAGATAAGATAACACATACGGTAAGCTTTCACTCTGCTTGTGACTGCCCCATTTCAACAGCTACCTTTTATTTGTTCTTCAATGTGTTCCAATTACACAAGCTATTTCTAAGTTTTCTTCAAGTTGAAAAAATAATGAAGTAATTTGAAAAATGTTTGATTAAACAAAATTCTTTCCCAATAGACTTTCCAGTCTCTAACCTTCCAATGTGCCTCATGAATTCCCAACTGGGCAAAGCAATATGACCACAAAACCCTATGTCAAGGAGCATCTCTGAACACATGATAAGAACCGCGCTCTATATGCCTAATTCAGTAATTGTACTGTGGCAAACACTGCTTCAGTGAGTTTGGCTGTCATTATCCAGTTCCTTTTCTTCTTGAGCAAAAGTCCAGCAACCCCCAGTTCTGACAATTACTTACTAGCCATGGGACTTGGAAAAGTCACTTTTATCCCAAGTCTTGGCTTCTTCATCTGTAAACTGATGATGTTACTAGACTCCATGACCTTTAAGAACTCATCTAGCTGTACAGCTCTGTGCTTGTGGGGTTATAAAAGGCTCTACGAAGATTGAATGTAGAGTGCACGAATGCTCTGGGGCTATGAAGACCAGGAAAGGCCCAGGCTGTTGGTGAGGAAAAGTGAGGGATCATGGTATACTTCAAGGAAGGTTCACAGCAGTCACTAGCACTAGCTCCACTTTTTTGGAGATCTTTATTCCAACATTCTAGTATAAGCAATCTCTGGATTATCTCAACTTTTTAAATTGAGGTTTCTAATGCCACATTTTAAGTTTAGATGAAACAAAATAAAGCCTCATAAAACAAAAGGTTAATGTGACTAAACATCTTCCCCCATGGAACCTCAAAGGCCAAGAAAACCTAAGAGAAAGAGATGGAGAGTAAAATCATACAATTCAGACTCTGACTCCTGAACAACTCTGGGTTTTTAACATTATTTAGTTCAAATTTAACCAAGACAGCTGGGAATTGAACCTTCTTCTCTAATTCTATCCTCAACTAACCAACAGGAAACCTTCATAGGGATGCTTAGTAAGTAAACAAAATGACAAAGGAGAAGATCTTTTGAAAAATGCAAAGCACTCCATAATTATGTTACTTTTATTATTATTCATAATGTTTAAAGTATAATTTTGGCTTTACTAAAAACATAACTTCAGGCAAGTAATTCATCAGCTCCTCCCTTCATATAAAAT
The DNA here is from genome assembly GCF_000151845.1 of Pteropus vampyrus. Lineage (NCBI taxonomy): Eukaryota > Metazoa > Chordata > Mammalia > Chiroptera > Pteropodidae > Pteropus > Pteropus vampyrus. The sequence continues at coordinate 1,689,565 of NW_011888951.1, forward strand.
GAATACAGTAGTAGATGGGAAAGATTAACTAGAAAATGATGGTGGATGCCTTTGAAAATTGAGGGTCACTGCAATACTTACTAATTAATAGTCACATACGATCGTGAAGTTATAAATAGCTCTGCATCGAAGCAGAATCCAGAGTGTTCTGCTCCTTTTTCACTTGTTGCCATTTGGATTGAATCCATTAGCTCCACTAGCCTATAATTAGCACAGCACCCTGGAAAATTAATCCAGCCTGGTGAGTCAACATCGGAGAAATGAAATCGACTTCTAAATAATGTCGGAATTAAGCAGAACCCTGATTGCTGGGTCCTCCTACTTTCAGAGGGACCTAAAAGCCTCAAATTCTGATTTTTCAGCTAAAGATAGAGGATTCTATATTTCTATTTTCAACAGCCAAGTTTCAACCCTGCTATCAAGGTAAACACATTCCTTATTAGAATTTTCAATCTATCAGAGAATTGCAAGCTGTTACATTATGACTATATATTCCTTACAAATTGTGGCTTTAGAGAAACTAAGCCTGTTAATATAATTAAGATAAACTGCCCAAATCTCTATCTCCTGGCAAAGATTCTGGCGTTAGCCTGAGCAGGAGGGTTCTGGGGGTCTGGGCTGGCAGAGGAAGCCTTTTATTTGAAACTGTGATATTGCTGAAATCTGAAATGCCATAGAAAGAAGTATTCGACATGCAGGAAGGGGAATCGCATAGTTAAGAGGCCACAAGCAGATTAAAAACACTATAGAAAGCTTGAATATGGAACCAGCTACCCAGGAGCAGGTAGCTGAAAATGAGGAGCAGTGGAGTAAAAATGGGAGTATGTGCTTCAGGGCACTTCTCCCAGAATAAGCTTTGTTTTCTTGGATTGGCATGTAATGTTATATGTAGGTGAGTATGTTGAGTTAAAGGCCAGTTAAAGGCCAGGTCATCAGAGAAATAAATGGGTCCTTTCATCTATTTCTTTTTATAAAAGGGTTTCACTTTGCAAATTAAATAGCCCCAGTGCCCTTTCCTTGTAAATGCTTATCAGCTGTAACTGTTTTATTTCCCATTGTATTCGTGCGCCATGGTTAGGGAAGACTGTAGACAAACTTTCTAAGTTAAAAGTCAACTCATCCAAGGCCAAAGTCATCATCTCCCCTTCCAGTCACACCTTGACTTCAGATCATCCAGCCTTAAAAAATAGGAGTCTTTTCTTTTCCTTGTTCATCAAATTCAATTGCCAAAATCTAAAGGGTCTACCTTACTTCTGCATACTTCATTTCATTCTCACTCCATAGCTGCTTCTTTGATCTCTTATGTTTAATACACTAAGGACAGTTTAATCCTCTTAAAGCATATCTTCAATCATGTCACTCCCTTTCAAAACATTTAATGGCTGTCCACTGCCTAACAAATGAAGGAAAACTCCTCAGTTTGGCAGTCAAAACCTTGGCCTTCCCTCCCATGTCCCTCTCCACTCAACAGTTTAATAGCATGCCTTTCTTTATGCTTTATGCTGGATTCATAGCTCACCTACTACAAGTGCAAGGCCTTCCAAAGTGGAGGCAGTAGAACGAATTTGCATGCCCAAGGGAGAGCTTTGCCCATTTGTTATGGGGGCTCAGGAAAACCCATTGCTGCTGCTGGAAAAATTCCCAAAAGCTAATATTGGATTGTCATCAAGTCAGTTGCATCATCTTCTTAAGTGAAGGATGATACAACATTAACTTTTAAATGATTCTCCATTTGGCAATATACTTTCTTTACTAAGGCGGGGGTGGGTAGGAACGCAAAACTTAAAAATTATCTTTTTACTTTCCTTCTTCTAGCTTTCTCCATTTTTTATACTGATTTTTTGCAATAAATATTCAGAATCTAGATTTCTCTAAAAGTAATTGCTTTCTTTCTCCACTATTATCATCGTGTTTTTAAACAAAATATTAGTAAACTGAATCCAGTGACATATATAAAGTATTATACACCATGAACAGGTGAGATTTAATCCAGAATGCTAGTTGGTTTAACATCTGAAAATTCAATGAAGCAATACACCATATCAATGGAATAAAAAACGAAAACCACATGAACATCTCAATATATAAAGAAAAAGCATTTGACAAAATTCAACACTCACGATAAAACACTCAACAAACTGAGAATAAAATATAACTATCTCAACATAATAAAAGCCACATATGAAAACTCCACAAAAAACATGATATGTAATGGTGAATGACTGGATGCTTTCTTAATATCAGGAACAAAACAAAGATGATTGGTATTGCTACCTCTATTCAACATTGTACTGGAGAGTCCAACCAGAGCAATTAAACAAGAAAAATAAACAAAAGGCACGAGAGTTTGGGGAAAAAAGCAAAACTATCTCTGTTCACAGATAACATGATCTTGTATTAGAAAATCCTAAGAAATCCCCTAAAAACTATTAGGCTTAGTAAGTTCAACAAATTTGTAGATTATAAAATCAATATATAAAATTCAATTGTATTGAAATAAAATTCATTTGCAAACAAACAGTCCAAATATGAAATTAAGAAAACAACTCCATTTACAGTAGCATCAAAAAGAGTAAAACATTTAGGAATAAATTTTAGCAAAATAAGTACAGACTTGTACTCTGAAAAGTACAAACCACTGATGAAAGAAGTTAAAGAAGATTTAAATATGGAAAGACACCCCATATTCATAGATCGAAATCAAGATAGTGTGATATAAGCGTAAAGATAAATATATAGGTCATTGGAATAGAAACAACAACAACAAAAAGATAAATTGGACTTCATCAAAATTAAAAACTTTTGTGCTTCAAAGGACACTATCAAAAAGTGAAAATACAATCCACAAAATGGGGGAAAATATTTACAAATCATATATCTGATAAAGGACTTGGTCCTAGAATATAAAAGAACTCAACTTAATAACAAAAAGACACATGACTCCATTTAAAAAGGAGACAAAGAACTTGAATAAACATTTCTCCAATGAAAACATACAAATGGCTAATAAGCACATAAATAGATGCTCAACATCATTAGCAGGGAAATGCAAACCAAAACCATCAGATACCACTTCACACCCACTAGGATGGCTACAAACAAAATGTCAGCTTATAATAAGTATTAGAGAAGATGTGGAGAAATCAGAACCCTCACACACTACTGATGGGAATATGAAATGGTTAGGCCACTTTGGAAACAATTTGGTAGTTCTTCAAAGAGTTAAACATAGAGTTGACATTTGACCCAGCAATTCTACTCTTAGGTATATACCTAAGAGAAATGAAAACATATGTCCACACAAAAACTTTTACATAAATGGTTATAGTAGCATTATTCACAACACTCAGATGGTAGAAACAACTCAAATGTCCAT
>NW_011888951.1:1693570-1699643 GCF_000151845.1 Pteropus vampyrus
AGAGGGATAGCTAAAAGGTATGGGCATTCTTTTTTAGGTGACAAAAAGTGTTCTAAAATTGACTGTGGTGATAGTTGCATATATCTATGGCTATACTAAAAATCAACCTGCACCTTAAATGAGTGAACCATATGGTATGTGAATTACATCTCAATAAAGCTGTTACAAAAAAAAAACAAAACAAACAAACAAAAAAAACAATGCCCAAGTGGAGTATTCAAGGTATGGCAAGTGATGCCAATTTTTTGATGGTTTTTTTTTTTTTATTTTTTAATATATATAATGGGTGTGAATCCATCAAAATGTGGCACATTAAATATCATTTTACTTTATTACTTTTGAAACCAGTTAAAGCTCAACTCAACCCCCATTTGCCAAACTATTGAGATATTTGAGATATTAAATTACAGTCATAGTTAGGGTTCCCTCCTCTGCAGTGGTGGCAGGGGCGGGGTTTACAGAAGTTGTAGGAGTCTTCTGTAGTCTCGATCATCAGGAAGGGCCCTCTAGTCCTTGGTCTATACTACTTCACATTGAAAAAATCAGTCTAAGCCTGCATAGAAACACCTTTGACTGAAGGTGTTTCTGCTGCTTCCCTGTCCTGTTAGGGATTAGGGAATTTTGTGAAAGCTGGAAATCCTGGGGCCCAGGAAGTCATTTCTCTTTAAGCTCTTTCTACTTCCTGAGGCACTGTGAAGCAGCAGGGCAAGGCTCTCCCTCCTCATGGAGTCTCCAAAAGACTAACCTCTTCCTAGTCTTGCAAAATCTCCTCTGTCTATTGGATTTCTGCTTCCAGCAATGATGGATCTACTTGTTTAAGACCATCCCTCTTACTGAGAACAACTAGACAAGCTGGGCAGAATGGAAGAAATATCTGTTTGAAGGCACTGGAAAGTTTTAAAATGAGAACTTGAATATTTCGAGTAAGAACTTGAAAGGCCAAATCCTAAAGAAAATCTAAGTACAGAAAGGTGAGCCTATCATTTGGCACTGCTTTTCCCTTTGATGCATTTGCTGATTCCTAATCAGCAGTTCAAAGGGCAAGAAGCTGAGAACTTTGGAGTCTTATGGGGGCTGAGATGACAAAAATTGAAGATCAAGAGCCACTAAAGAGAAGGTGCACTGGTAAACACCCCAGGCTTTCATCTGGCATGGTAATCTGTTACATTGGTGGCCCCGCAATGAACCATACCTTCCAGTGTTTATGCCTTTCGATGGCCCTCTTCACACTGGTTTTGGGCTTGGCCCTGTGATTTGTTTTTATCAATAGTACATCAATAAAAGTGGCACAAAGAGAGATTTGATAAGCGCTTGCTCACTGAGGTTTGAACTTTTGAAATGTTCCCTTTTAGAACCCCAATCTGTATCTTAAGGACGTCCAGATTATCTCAATGGAGAGATAGGTCATATGGAGAAGCCCTGGAGAATGGGATATTATGTGGAGAGAGAAGATACATGGAAAAGCACCAAAATACCCTCAGCCAAGCTCCTGGATGAATGCAGCTTTGAGCGATCCTCAACACCAAATGGAGCAGAACTGCCCAGTCAACCTAGAGAATTATAAGAAATAATAAATGATTGTTGTTTCAAGTCACAAGTACTGGAATAGTTTGAGATACAGCAAAAACAAAAACAAAACAAAACAAAAAACTAAAAGAATTTTGAACCTAAGAGTAAGGGTGAATTTTGAATGCTAAGAGTAAGGGTGAACCAAAAAAAAGACCAATCCTTACAAAGATTTAGGTCTGGCTTCGAAAAAACTTAATCTTTTATTGTATTAATTTTCTCATCATCCCTACTCCTAATCGCCTCCTAGAACCTAAAACAAATCCTTTTGTAAGGAAGATAACGTCATTTAAAACCTCAGGTCATATATATAGTTTTTAAACAATATACAGTATATAAAATACAATGCCTAGAAAATTTTTTTAAATTATGCTTATGAAAATATAAGAATTGATTGGTAGTCAAGAGAAGAATCAGGCTATAGAAACTGACCCATAAGAGATCCAGATATGGAAGTTATTAGACACAGATTATGAAATAACTGATTTTATGTTCAATAAATTGAATGACAAGCTAAAGCAATTCAGTACACATGTGAAAGCCTTGAGGATTAGAGTGAAATTGTGGAACTTAAATATACAATAACTGAAATTAAGAACTCAACAGATAGACTTAACAGCAGATAAGATGTAGCTGAAGAGAAAACCTGTGAACTAGAAAAGAGGACAGAAAAAAAAATCTAGACTGAAGCAAAGCAGAGGCAAAAGAATAAAAAATGCAGAAATAAGCAAGTCAGATGTGACTCAGTGAAAAGAGCCTCACGTTCACATGACTGAAGTCCCAAAAGGAGAGAAGAGAATGAAATAATATTAATATATAAAGAAATAACGGCCAAGAATTTTTCAAGCTAATGAAAGATTTTGAGGCACATATTCAGAATCTTCACAAACTCCATTAAAGATAAATACAAAGAAAACCACCCCTGAATACATTATAATAAAACTGCTGGAAACCAAGGAAAAGACAAAGATTGTAGATTGGATAAGAAAACAAACCCCAATTTTTTTTGGGGGGGGACATATTATTAATAATATTTTTCTATTTATCCAAATCACTCAAAATAAAATCCTTTTAATAAAAAAGTTTACTTCTTTTGTTTTGCCATCTTCCTACCTACCTCCTCTTTGGCAACCATCAGCTTGTTCTCCATATCTGTGGATCTGTTTCTATTTTGTTTTATTTGTTCACTTATTATGGTTTTTAGATTCTAGAAAAAAGTGTACTCATACAGTATATATTTCTCTATCTGACTTATTTTACTTAGAAAATACTCGACACTCAATTCTTCATTTCAAAGTGGTTACCTAGGAAGTCTGATTGGTGTCGTCTCTCAACTGAGTTCTCCATCTTTATTCTTCCTCTCTTCTAGACCATTCTCCACACTGCAGTTAGGTTAATCTAAAATTTAAATAAAATCACCTCTCTCCTCTGCATAAATGCTTCAATGACTTCCCATTCCCTTAGAATAAAGTTCAAACTTATCACAGTTTAAGTGGCCCTTCTAGATCTGGTGTCTACCTTTCTGGATGCCTTTTTCATTACTACCTCCCTAGAACTCTACCTTCCAACCATACTTTCTCTAAATTTAATTTCTCTAAATTTCTCTAAATTGCTTTCCTAAATTTCTCTAAATTTCTTTAAACAGTCTTTCCACAAATTGATCCTGCTTTTTGGAACTCTTTCCCTTCATCTCATATTCCTTGTCTTGGCTCTCCTACTTTCTGTCAGATTATAGTTTATATATAATCCTCTCAGAAACATTCTAGAATTCCTAGATGAGGAAATTTACCCCACAGAGAGCAAGAAATTTGCCCCTTACATCCTGCAATTTCCCTATCAAAGCATTTATCACACTTTATGATTACTACTTATTTGTCTTATCTCCCTGTAAATATGGTCAATTCTAAAATGGCAGAAACCATGCATATCTTGCTCACAATTGTCTCTCTAGTCCTCAGCCTGGATCAGTAAATATTTCAATAAACATTTTTTAAATGACTTATTAATATTAGAAAATCCTCATATCTTATCTTCAGGACAGTTCATTATACTTCTTCTGAATCCAGCTATTTTTTTCTTCTAGAAGCTTCCAGAGAAAGATAAATGCAAATTGAACGTTACTTAAATTTTTTTGGTCCTTTTAACATTTTCAAGATTTTAATGTAAAAATACAAAGCAAAAAAATAAATACAAACGTAAGTGAAAGTATGAATATTCATACCATAGGTCCCTCCCCTGCTATCTCAATTCAAGAGTTTAAAGTGCTCATTTGCTTTCTTACATGAAAAAAAGTGTGACTATACTACTTGCATCCTCAAATGACACTCTGGCTTTTCAGTCACTCCAGGATCCGGTTCAAAAATGGCCTTCCTTGTTTTTTGTACCCCTAGTGGCTCCTTTCCAGTTTTTATCACAGAGTTTGTTTTTCTCTGCTTTCTTCTCTGCTTCCTCTTCTCAGCTTAGCACAGCTTCCCCTGTCATGTTCTACAAACCTGCCACTGTTGATGAGTCTTCTTTATGTGCCATCTGAATTGGTCAGCTCTGTCTCATTACCTCTTGGGTTCTATTTCGAATTTTAGTGGCAAACAATTTTTTCTTTCCCTGTTATTCTCCCTCCCCTTGTAACTCATTTATTAATTTGGTCACTGAATTAACTCTTCAAACACAGGACAAAATCAAATGCCATCACTTTGCCATCATCGAATTTTGTCTGCTTTGTTGCATCACCAGAGCCAAGAACAGTACTTAGCGCCTGATCAATACTCGGTACATATTTGTTGAATAAATTAAATACCTTGCTATGTACTCTATGACAGGCTACTTTTATTCATCATATGTCACAGATATTTAAAATGTCACCGAGTACCTAAAAGTTGATAACACTTAATAAAATTTTATTTCAATATATACATTGTGACCCGATCGAATTATAGGCATTCTTCCTTAGTAGGTTCTTTTTTTTTGTTATTGTATAAGCAGGATTTGTTATTTTTATTAACAAACTAAGAGACTTTACTTCCTTTGGATATAAGACCTAGTCTTTGGTCTATAGCTTAGCCTTTAATCAGTACAACAAATACAACTACTTCACTTTTTGTAAACGATACTGATAAAGTCACCCTGTACATCAAATTGCTGGTGTTTATAAATATAGGTAGCAAGTACCAAGCATAGTCCAGGGGAAAAGGTGCTAACAGAGTGCAGAGAAAATTTCTCCATACCACTAATTAAAGTCTTGGATAGTGGAGATTTTCGTAACTGTTGGTTGGCGACAGGAGGGGTTTGATGGAATAAGAGAGGTTAGTTGGTGGACTTCAGAGTTCTGGGAAAAAAACCACGGTGACGGCATTAGCGCTAAGGAAAAGGCATCTGGACCTTGGAAGAAGGTGGGGAAAGAACCCAGAGTTAGCATGGCTTAAAGGAAATTGAAGAGGGGAAATAATATCAAGAACCAAGGCAAAGATGGTGGAGCCAAGGGGACTAAAGACTCTAACGCTAAAGGTGGAAAGAGAAAGCAAATAAAGGAGGCTTGTTTGTAGAAGCAAACAGGGGTGGGGGTCCCCTCCCCAAAACAAAGAGGGAACCCTGAGCCAAAGGTTGCAATCGAGTGTGGGGGGTGGGGGTGGGTCAGCACCCGACGGAGAGCAAAGCCCAAGGAGTTCCAACGAGTCTTCAGCTTTGGAAGGTTGATGCAGTCTGGGTTTTTTGTGGTTTTCATAGAGAGCTCTGGGATTTAGAGTTGGAGCTGTAAAAATATATTTCAGACTTAGGGTATTTTCAGCTTAAGAGTTTGGTAGAGTTCAGTCGGGTTTCGTTAGGGCAGGTGGTCAGTCAGTGTTGGATGGAAAATTCAGAGGGCTGGCAACTGATTTCAACCGGTGGAGGGGGATTTCAGTGAGATGGAGAGACTTAGGTCAAGTGTACGTGGGGGTAAATTTCAGCTCAGTTAGGTCGATATGCCTGGTTTGGGCATGCGTTTATGCCCTGGGGTGCAGTTCAGGCAGCGTGGCGGGTGAATTTCCTTCAAGACCGCGGTGCATTTCAGGCGGGGTTGGAGGTGCATTACAGCCGCAGCGAGTGAATTCTCATCAGGACCCGTGCGTTTCGGGCCGCGCTGGGGCCAGCGAGTCCAGGACCGGGCGTCCAACGGGGATTCTGAGGAGGTTCGCGCTGAGAAGCGGAGGGAACAGCCGTCAGGGTTGCGCAGGATCCACGGCTAGGGCACTTCGGGGACGTTCCGTGTGGCCAGCTGTGTGTCACTCCTGCCCCTCCCGCTCCCGAGGGAACCTGTTGCTGGAGAAATGGGCGGGCGGCGGCGACGACGACGGAGGACCCTCCCTCGCCTCCGCCCGGGCCTCACGGCGGCCCTTTCACCCTAGAGACGCCCTTCAGCGCGGCTCCTCCTTTCGCTCCTTTAATTAAAAAAATAAAAATAAAAAAAATCCCCCCCATTCTCGCCGGTGAACGGCGAGCGTGGTGGCGGCCCGTGCCGCTTCCGGGAGCGGAG
>NW_011888951.1:1700337-1722152 GCF_000151845.1 Pteropus vampyrus
GGTTTCGACCCCCCGCCCGCCTACCACGAGGTGGTGGACGCCGAGGTGAGAAGGGGCAACCTGACCGTGGCGGGAGAGGCCAGTGGGCTGGAGGGGACACACCCCACTGAGCTTGGAGCTTAGAGGGAGTATGGGGCGGGGGAAGGCACAGAAAAAGAGAACAGAGCACCAAGCTTGTTACGGTTAGAGGTCACCGCACTGGGGTCAAGTGGGGAGAGGGACCTATAAGGGAAGAGCTACCTGGGAGTTAGGGATGCTGGGCAGGGCTGCGCGTCAGGGTCGGGAGCGGGTCCCGTAGGCTTTGGGTTAAGCAAACCAACGGAGCAAACCCGGGTCCGGGATGGGCAGGAGCGTCCAAGGCTAGCGTCGGAGATGGGGGAAGACAGACAGTAGCTGGGAGTGTGTGATGCGGAGGACGCACGTATTGGGGTTCAGAAATGGGGTACTAGTAGATAAGGCTAGGGTCTGAGATTTTGTGGCACCGAGTTTCGGTGAGTGAGTGGGGATGTACTAAGTTCAGAGTCAGAAAAAAATGGGATGGGCCAGCCAGAAAAGGGGCCTTTGCTAGGGTCAGAGGAAGTCAGAGGGGTTAGGAATGGGGTTTGAGTTTTAGCCAAGGACCAGAAAGAGAGGAGGTTGGGGAGGGTCTAAAGTGAAGAGGGACTGGGCAGGGGCCAAGAATGACAGGAATTGAAATAAAGCAGGAGAGGAGGCTTAGCTGCAGTAAGGTCTGGGTTGGGAGCAGGCGTTAATAAGGTCAGGTATTATTAAAGTAGTGGGGATTGGACAGAGAGATTAGAGGTAAAAGGCCAAGGCAGGACTTGGAGCTGAAGAGGGACTAGGCAATGATGAGGACTAGAATTGGAGGATGAAGCTAGGACCAAATCTGGGTAAGGGGAGTACTGGTCATAGATAAGGTCAAAAATGAGGGAAAACTAGCCTGGGGAAGGACTTGTATGCAGAGGACAGGAGGAAGATAAATGGGAGTGGGGAAGGCTGTTAAGGAGAAAGGGCCATCTAGGTGAATGGCTTTGATGATAAAACTTGACTCTGGGTGGAGAAAATTAGGATTGTTTAGTTTGGGATGTGAGCAAAGAACATGGGAAAAATGGACTTTAACTGCAGTGTAAAAAATGAACCAAAAGCAGCTTGGCAGCTCATGGCAGGAATTTTGGTCCTATTCATTGGTTAGTGTATTTCAAAGGGTCCAGTAGAGCAGGTTGGCCTGATCACAGAAGAACACAGATCTTCAATTAGTGGATTTGTTCTTAAGCAAAAAGAGGAATTTGGGTATTCTTAAAGAAGCTAAAACTTCTAAAAGAATTCTTCCTAAGTATATGCTTTTTTCACAGTTGCTCAGGCTGAAGTAGCTTGAGAAAGAAGGTTGCATTTCACAAAATTAGGTTTCTTCACAAGATTTCTTTGGTTTCTAGACTTCTATATACTTGATTGATTGCCCTCTGTTACCCAGTAACTCAACTGTTTCAGTGACTAATGTTTTCAAAGTAAAGATTGTTATTTCTAGTTTGGGATTTTTAAAAGTTCCATATAATTAAGTAATTGTACTTAGGTCACTTTAAGAAACGAGTTTCTCTTTGCAAGCCCCCATCACTCCTCTCCTTGTTCCTTCCACTTTTAACCCAGTTTTGAAATCAAGAAGAAAGCCATTGCTTTTTCTGAAGCTTTTGTATAGCTCTGCAAAGCTCAGTGTATCCTCATTTGGGGAGGAATTTTATTTTTATTTATTTATTTTTTTTGGTCAACCCTTTTAATTTCCTGTGGTTGAAAAATCAAATTAAATTATAATGCTTGATGCTACTCTTAACACTAGCTGTATTGCCTGTACATTTAAGTATAAAGAATTGGAATTGGCTTCTTTTCACATGATAGGCTGAGGAGTGTGCTTTCAGGTAAAATCCAGAGAATCTATATCTTTTTAAGGAGTTGTGTCAAGTTTTCACTTCCTCTCGACTTGTCAATTTGGCATTTAATTTTGAGAGAGTTCACAAAGGGCTGGTGACTGAGGCTACTTTACCCAGAAGCATATTTTCACGAATACAGGTAGACACTTTGCTGGCACACAAGAGCCTGATGAGAATGTTTAATCCAATTTTGCCTCTATGGTTTTATAAATCTTGCATGCCATCTGTGTAGCAAGTTGGTCATCCTTGCTGTAGATAGTGGGAAACTGAGGGTTTTTATCTTGGGAAATAGAGAAAAGAGCTCATCATTGTTGAGCACCTACAGCATGTCAGGCACTGTTTTAGGTAATTTATACAGTTTAATTCTCAGTGAGATAGTTAATAACATCACCATTTTATACATATGGTTAGTTAGTGGCAGAGTCTGAATTTAAACCTGATCCATTCACACTTCAAAGACAATGTGTTTTTCACTCTGCTTAACTAGTAATTTTAGGATTGAATCACTTTTAGAATAAGAAGGAAAAATAAAGAGACACATTTTGAGGCTACTGTACGAGTCTAGGAATGATGTGGCAAGCACTGAATCAAGGTGTTAGGAATTGAATAATGGGTAGAATAAAAGGAGTATCATAGATTTTGAAAGCAGAAGACTTCAGAAATTAATAATTAGTTCAGCTTGCCTTGTTTTACAGATGCAGTCTTTGCAGGTCCCTAAAGGAGAAGTGGCTTATCCCCATAGAGCCAGTTAATAAAAGAGATGGCACTAGAACTCAAGCCTTCTCACTCCACGTTTATTGCACTTTCTCCCTACAAGCTACCTTCTTTTCAAAGGAAAAAGGGACAGGACACAGTAATGGATTAAAGGGGGTGAAGAGAAGGGAAGTGTAACAAACCGGGTGAAGTTTGTCAGTTCTTGTATGATTTGCCTGTTTTTTTGTTTTTTGTTTTTCCTAAAAAGCGAGTACTTTATATTAAAATATATAAAGCTTTATTTGATGCATAGGAAATTTCAGTGTCCTTTTAAAAATATTCGGTAATATACAGATTAGAATCTAATTGTTAAAAAAGAAAAATGATTAAGTTTATTTTATATTTGTAGTTTGGAGACAGGAATGATCCTCTTTTTCAGTAAACATTTAATGCCTTCCATATACCAGGCCTGGGAGTACAGTGGTAAACAGAACATGGAGGTTACATTCTAGTGGATCTTAGTACAAGGCCTCTCATTTTACAAGAAGTGTCTTCCCAAGGTCATGTAGCTAGTTAGGTAAATCAGTTTAGTAATATGGACCCATACTACAATTAGGATTTGGTTTAAAAATTAAAATTTGGAAAGCAGTTCTGGTTCAGTAGAAGCAAGGAGAATGTAGACAAAAAAGACCCAGATAACTAGCAGAACACATAAAACTGCACAGATCCACCTCTTTAATATCCTCCAATTAAGTAAAAGCATTGGTTTGCAGAAAGTTGTGTTTAATTGTTACTTGTATTGTTGGATGTAGATGTATATATAATTCTTAGTCTCTGGGTCTGGAAGGAACATCAAGAAGCTATTCAATTTTGATTTTGAATAACATTTCTTCAGAACCTTTCCACAGTCTAGTCTAATATTAAAGAGAATGAGATCTCACAGCTACTCTAAATAACTTATCCAGATGTTTTAAAACTACCACTGTTTTTCCCCTAAAACACACAATCCTAGTACATTCGAGTGTGGAGTGAATATCAAGTAAATTTTAGTTAATTATTAGTGATTTTAATATATGACCTGTAGTTTGTGATTTACCGTGATTTGGTACATTAGAAATAAGTCCATTTAAAGATTTTACAGTAAAAAAAATAATTCCAAAAATCAGTTGAAAGTAGATGAAATAAAAATATGGAGTCCGAAAGGTTAGTTAGGGTAGCCTAATTTTTAAAATAAAAATTTCTTTACAATTTAGTATATATGTATCTCCTTTAGGAATTAGGCCTATGAGTTCATCTAACGGATTCTTACCTTCTAATTAGCTGGCCATATGCTGTTAGAATGAATATAATTTGGCATGATGGAAGTACATTTTATGTGTCAGTGAGTGTGTGGTTCTAGTGAAATCATAGCAGGTAGTGACAACTTTATAGAGCATAATAATGCTATTAGCTTAGAATATGAAACCAATTATATTAGGAAAGTAAATGTAATGTTTTAACAATGAAGAAAGGATTTCAACTCTAATACAACGTAAATGGCAGACCTCAATGTACTACTTATTTTTGTGCTTACTGCTCAAATATAACATTTGAATCTGAGTGTGAAGATGAAAATTTTTCACTTTTAGTAAGAACTATTATATTTAGAAAAATTCAGTTAAATAATATTTTTCATGGTTTTCCAGGATTTTTTTTCTATTTGGAACACCAGAGAGAAATAGAAAGTAAATTAGAGAAGATTAAACCATTTCAGAACACCCCCATACATTTACTACATTAAAGCTCATACCTTTTATTTATTTTAAAAAAAAAACCATAGTTCAAATACGTTTAATATTAGGTTTCCTATCGAATTAGAAGTAGCAGATTAGAAGGGTTTTGTAGTAGTCCAAACATGAGGTGACAAGCTGTTAGAGGCAAGCAAATTTGACAGTTGGTGAGAAGTGACTGGGATCAAGCAGCTCAGTGGTAAAGGAGGGCGTCAAGAAAAATTTAAAAGCAGACAATGAAAGCAGGCTTGCCAGTGCGGGTAGAGCTTTCTCTGCTTCATGACCCTGAGAGGATGACTATTTTTAATGATGCCACATTCAATAAAAGCTTCCAGTATGCTCTAAGAAAGGTCAGGAATGTGTAATACATTTTAGCAAGGTTTTAGTAAAAAAGAAAAAAAAAAAAAAAGAGAAGAAGTTAGGTACATAAAGAAGTAAGCTTCAGGTTGGAAAATTCAGATATGAGGGACATTTCATTCTGAGGATATTAGAATGCAGAGGCACTACTAAGAAAATTATACTTCATTTTCAAAAGTAAATGTTTTTTCTCACCTCCTTGTAGGGAGTTTTAGTTTGTATTTTAGTTTGTATTTCTCATTATTATAGGAATTTTTATTATTCAGTATTGAAACATTTTTCAATCATAGTTGATTTATGAAATTTTTTTATTAAGCTCATATTAGTAGTAGGTGACATTTATCGTTAATAATGTCTGTCGTTTTTGGATAGTATTTTATAACTATTTTGTTTTTTATGATATGTTTATGAATTCACTTCTCTGACACAGAAACCTGGCTTCCACCATTGCTGTCTTACATTTTGTGTGTGTGGTGTGAGGGAAGTGAAATCTTGTTTTAGAGATTAACTTTAAGCTAGTTAATGAAACAAATAACTGTAGATTTGGTTTATTTTTATGTGTTCTGAAGAAAAGAGCTAACACAATTAAATCAAAATTTTATTCTAATAATCTTTCTAGAAATTGAAATGCAAAGGTCTATGGAATCTTTTTCTTGGGCTGACTTGAAGATTTGATGGGTTTTTTTCTTAGAGATAAATAACATGTGCCCACCAAAGCCTTCTCACTTCTAAAGAAAAACTTCATCGTTTTGGCACAGAAGTTGCTTGCTGTGGTAACTTAGCCATTTATTTGTATTGTGAAATTCGGTTGACAGTATTTGATATCCTTTCACTTGAGTTTAAGGTGTTTATATTGGAAATATTTTCTTTAGAATAGATAGCTTCTAATTATTTCTAGTTGTAAGAAAATTAGCTGGGAAGATGTGATTCAACGGGATTTTTCAAATTTGAGTCACAGTTTAAGCTTTAACGGAACTTGTATTTATTTGCTTTGTCTGCTCTTCCCTTCTGCTTGCTACCCCCAGCCCTTACCTAATACCTCATGGCATTTTTGTCTTGTTAATTGTTTTTAGAATTATCATTATATATGATTCCAGTGTGGTTCTTATTGGCCTTTAGATTACCTGCCAGCTTTTCAAAACTCAAAGATCTATGACTATTTTAAAAACAGGTGTCTTTAGAGCATAATTTTGTTTTGCTTTTCTTTGCCAAGGGGGTGGAATAGAAGTACACACCTGGCCAGTGCAGACTTCCCTTATCACCTCTGTTTCCTGTGACCCATAGCACTGTCATGATGGTTGGGCTGTTGGTAGGCTCCAGACCCAATCTTATATGTTGTTTTCAAGAAGCATTCCACTCACTTGACTCTTTCTGTCTTTTATATACTTTTATGTACTCTCTCATGTCTATTTGCTCATTTTTGAGAGGATGAGATAGCTATTTTTGGTATTTGTATTAAATGGAAAATAATTTTTTTTAATTCTAGATTTATATTAATAATAAAAATCATATTCCAGTGATTAAAACAGACATTAAAGTAAAAAGCAACAAAACATCTAATAGCCCATTTAACAAAATAGCCATTCACTTAATAGGTTTTTATTGAGCACTTACTGTGTGCTAGGCACTGAGCTAGGTGTTGGGAGTACAGTGGTGACCAGTCACACATAGTACCTTCTCTGTTACAGTTCAAGGCTAGTGGATTTCTTATGCTCTAAGTCTAATAAGTTGTTATGTTGTAATCTAGAAAATAGAGGCCTTAAAGAGTTGTGAGGTAAATGCAGAAGAGCTTAGATCTATCTATCAAAAGCATTTGAATAGTGCCTCAAGAATTTTTTGTGATGTAATTTGATCTAATGTGGTATCCATTGCCAGGAAACCAAGTGATTTTCTTTTTTCAAGATATATTTCTTTTGTGCTATGGAATACACAGAATTGTATTTATTTACTTGTTGGATATTTAGTAGGTTGATGCTTTTCTCAACTGGTATCTCCTTTAAGAATGGTGGTGATTATTTCAATCAAATGTCATATTTTTAATTCTAAAATCATGAATGTTTACATTTTTCCTAGAAAAGAAAAATTGCTCTATGAACTAGTCTTATTTTAGGCTAAAAATCTCTTAAGATTGTTGATAATACAAAAAAGCTATTTTAAAGCTAGAGGAATGTTGTTCATTTTAGAAAGACTTATGTTGGTAGAAATTGTAGTGACTCTAAATGGAAACCTGTTTAGGTTTAGTAACATTAGGAATCCTTATTTTATTAGTATTTTGGCTTTCGTGGTCAGTTTTATGTTGGAATGGACTGTATTTGCTAAAATAATACTTTTAAAATGTTAATAACTAATAATTTTCATTTTGTAAGATTTACTTCTCATGTCTGTTTCATTTGAAATGTTTTAGTGAGTTATGGTAGAAACAGATCATCCTACATTCACTAGGTTTTGTTTATTTGTTTGTTTTAGGCGAGGCAACCCTTAGTTGACCTCACAGATTGCAAGGACCTTGTCAGTTTACAATCCCTTATTTTTCACACCTACAGCACCTGGTCTTCCTAGGTGGTCTCCCATCCAAGTACTAACCAGGTCCGACCCTGCTTAGCTTCCGAGATCAGACAGGATCGAGCTTGTTCAGGGTAGCATAGCCGTAGACTACATTCACTAGTTTATATATCACATTTATTTTTGAGAAAATGTCAGGTATCTATTGAGCAATCAGTACTCTGTTGAAATTATTCCAGGCAAAGGTATGTATATCTATACATATAATATGTATTACATATAGTATAATATATAAACTGAAAATTTATGTATACACATAAAAATTGTATCATAATAACAACTGGTTTATGATATGTGTACAGATATACTGACATCTGTAGAGAATAACAAGCAAATCATGTTTGCTTTTCATCACTTTGAGGGTTTTATGGTTAGCATATAAAATTTATCTGTGGTAAAGGAATTCCAAGCATTTTTTAAGGAGGATCGAAGATCAGAATCAACGTAGGGTTTCCTTGGATTCATAGTGGTTATAATATTGGTGAGAAATATCAAGAGTACTTAGCAAGATACACTCTATTGAACAGAAATATTATCTGTAGAACTAAGAGTACTTTCCTGACTTTTCCTCTCCCCATTCCATTAAACAAAACTAAAAGTCATAAATTTGAAGATTAAAATTGAAGATTTATTTCAGAGCTGGAAGGGACCATGGGGACCTTATGGTATTAAATCTTGTCAATTTAGGGATGAGGACCTTGACTGTTAGATCATTAGCAAAGTTAGGAAGGGAATGCAGTCTTTTGCCTCACAAGATGTATTTTGTATACCACACTATCTTTGGCATGAGGAAGTCTTTTACTGTAGATCATCTTTAATATATTCTTCTTCATAATTTACTGCATTTTAATCACCACCATTTCCTGTGTTAGATATTAGTTTGGGTTAGGGGGGCAAAGTTGACATTTGATTCGTTTTTTCCCCTTCAAAGGTATTTATCTTGCTTTTCCATTCAGCATTTTTTAAATGTCAGCGGTTATTAATAAGTTTATAAAAGGTGGTGGGGTTTGAGGAGAGGAAGGTTGAGCAAGTGCTGTCACTTGTGAAAGTGCTGTCTGTCTACTTAGCATGCTTGTAAATCTGACAAAGATTAGCAAACTCTTGCCTGAGTCTATCCACAGTTGCACAAGGGTATTGAGTACTTAAAAATAAGCTTACCAGTCAATATATAAATTTTTTGAAACAGTATACCACCTAATTTGTCTGTTTCAGGTGTATATCTTTTACTTTCTTAGAACTACCTTTTTGTTCTCTATCGAATACAGTAATTATTATAAATATCGACTGGAAGGTATTATACACTTGTAGTTTTGAAAATATTTTGAATTATAACTTGGAAAGGTGTTAATATGTTAAAAACATAACACTTGTCTCATATATTTTAATGAGCACAGAAATAAAACAGTATTATTAACTCTTAGAGAATACCTTTAAAAAAAATCAGCCTTAAAATATGCCAGGTCCTTTTACATCTCCTTGCCTATGTACATACTTTTTTCTCCTACCCGGCACATCCTCCTTATCCCTCATTCCCCTTCTCTCGCCATATTGGATCATGAGAGTTGGTCCATAGCACTATGTGACATCATCTTGATCCTTTGCACTGATTCTTTCTCCACAAAGTAGATTTAACACAGGCTTGCGGTTGGCAGAGATAGGTAATGAACATCCTCCTTATTTCAGTCTAGCAAGTCTCACGGGACTCTAAATGCTGACATACCACATGTACTATTAGGTTTGCTAATGGCTTTCTATTAGAGTTTAATACCTTCCATTACACTTCTTCCCATTCATTCTTCCCTCCTCCTAGTTAAAAGTTTTGAATAGAAACCCTTACTTATGTCTTAGCATTTATCCCACTTTATTGGGATTATTTATTTGTCACTGGATGGACTTTTAAGTCTTCCGAGGACAGAGTCTGCTCTTCTGTATTTCCCATAAAGTCCATGGTAACATTTGACATAGGAGGTGCTAAATTAAATAAAAGAATGATTTGGAAAATATTTAGTTTGCATTACTGTTTTTGGAACACGTTTCCTACAATCATGTATATCAAAATAGTCTCTTAAAGCTAATTTTGCCTAAAATAACCTGCACCATAGCTTGAAGGTAACAAATGTTTTGGTAGTCTTATAGCAGATTTCCCTACTGGTATATACCTTATTTTACAGTTTGTGGGTAGGAACTTTTTAAGAACTGTTGCCAATGTCTTTATAATGGGCACCATTTTGGGCAAAATACATTAAGTCTGAACTTTGATATTCAGTACCACACCCTTTGCTTCACAGGTTTTTTTCCCTGCAGCTCACATAGAACAATATTGTACACAGGAAAGGATATAATAGATGCTAAAAGAAACAAAACTTTATTTAGCCTTTGATAATACTATTTGTTTGCTGGACTGTTTTTAATACAGCTTAGTTACATGGCATAGTTGCGTTATACTACAGTAAGGAGATTATTTGCGGAGTTTGTCATTTCTGGAGAAGGAAGTGAAAATGCTACAGTATAATTAAAAGAGAAAAATTATTTTTAGTGTTTTTTTGTTTTGGATTGTCCTATTTGTTTGTTTCACTTATCATTGTAATAATGATTAATGATGTTACAATTAATTCAAGTGAGTTTATTTTGAAGTAAAGCCATTGAGACACTTAATTTTTTAACCCTCCCTTCTCACCCCAGTGTTCAGAAAAAGGTGTACAGAGGGGAAGTAAGAGGAGGAAAGAAACAGTATATGGGAGCCATTTGTTCAACACTGAGCAAATATTTATTGAATGCCTTTGGCTCTGGTCTGGTGTCTGATTGCTAAGACACAGTCTCTGCCTTTAAGGAGTTCACAGCCTATTGCAGTGGTTCTGAAGAGTGAGTAGAGAATGGCCAGCACCAGATCAGAATCACTCGGGTTGCTTTTTCAGAATAGCTTGTTCCCAGCAGGGCCTCCAGCTATCCCAGAAAATTCTGACAGAGTGGAAGTATTGTTAAAGTACTTTAAATAAAGTGCTAGAAAAGGGGTGTGTGTGCGCTCTGTGGTCAATTACAAATTCAATGTGGATATAATTTGATTTATATACTAGATGTATTTTTTCCAGGTTTTTATCTTGAGCAATTACCAACCTATGGAAAAGTCGAAAGAATAGTTCAAAGAATACCTGCATACCCTTTAATTTGATTGAACATTCGCAAACATTTTGTCATATTTTATCTCCCCTCTGTCTCTAAAGACACATACACACACACACTTTTTTTTTTAACCCTTTGAAAATAAGTTGCAAATATCACGGAGCTTGACTCCTAAATACTTCAATCTGAATCTCCTAGAGACAAAGACATTTTCCTACAGAACCACAATACCGTTATCTCACCAAAGGAATTTAACAGTGATACATTAATATTCTCTATTATTTAGTCCATATTCAGAGTTTCCACTTATACCAAAAATATCCTTTATAGACATTAAAAACAAAACAAAACAGGATTGAATCAAAGATTTTGCACTGCCTTTGATCATCATGCTTCTTTAATGTAGGTTCTAGAATATTCTTTACATCTTTTTAGTCTTTTGATATATTTTTGTAAACAACCCAGTTTTCTTATTGTATTTTCAAATAATTATGTAATTGAACCATTTAAATTACACAAGGAAGTTTTATCATCTATTAAGGTAATAAGGAAAACAACAAAAATATTAACTTCTTTCATGACATAATTTGTTCCCTCTTAATAAGACTGTACTTTCAGTCATCTTTAATCAATGATCTTTCATCTATAGATGAAACTGAAGTATGGAGATATCAAGGCAGTGGTTCCCAACCAGGGGTGATTTTGCCCTCAGGAGACATTTGGCAATATCTAGAGACCTTTTTTGGTTGTCACACCTAGGGCGTCCTACTGGCACCTAGTGGGTAGAGGATAGGAATGCTGCTAAACATCCTACAATGCACAGAATTGCCCCCTCAACACAAAGTTATCCAGCCTAAAATGTCAGTAGTGCAAAGATTAAGATACCTTGGTCTAAAATCATACAGCTAATAGAGAGCTTTCACTTGAAAAAAAAGTACAGGCAAACTCAAAATGTCATAAGCTCTTGATCATTAGACATATTTAGGCAGAGGCTCTAGGATATTTCTGAGGATGTTAGAAGAGATTTAGGTATCGGATAAAAGTTTAGATACTGGAAGTAGAATAGAGAATTAGATACAGCTCCTCTCATTAAGTAACACAGTCTAATTGGGGCACCAAACCTGTAAATAGATAAAATTTAATGCAACTCAGTATTTGATGTTATGGATATGCCACACTCTCTCTTTGGTGGCAGACCCTCACGCATACTGCCTAAAATCCCTTTCCTTTCTCTTTCATTTCTAAGTATTTATTAGGTGCTTAAAATTCATTCATTCATCAAATATTTATTGAGAACCTTCTCTGTGTTAGGGACTCTTGGAAATAATGCAACAAACAAAAGTTCTGCCCTGGTTGAGCTTGTATTCTAGGATAGGGGAGACAGACAGCAAACAAGATAAACTAATAAAATGTAGAATATCAGATGATAAGTGCTATAGAAAAAAAATAAAGCAGGAAGTGGGATGGGGAGATCATGATGGACTAGGGAGTAGGTATGACAGGGCTGTTTTTCATAGCTTCTCTGAGATGGTCATATTTGAGCAAAAATCTGAAGGAAGTGAGGGAGCAAAGTGCAGGGTTATCTGATGGAAAAGCTCTCTAAGTCAGGGATCAAACTTTTTCTGTAAAGGGCCAGATAGTAAATATTTCAGGCTTTGCAAGCCATATAGTCTCATTGCAGCCACTCAACTCTGCTATTATAGTGCAAAAGCAGCTTTAGATTACTTAAACTAGTAAGTCGGTCTGTGATCCAATAAAACTTTATTTACAAAGAGAAGCCATGGGCTGTACTTGACTGAATCCTGCGTTGTATGGACATCTAATGCAAAGGCCCTGGTAGAAGCAAGGCTGGCATTTTTGAGGAGCTACAGGGTGGCCAGTATGGTTGGGACTTAAGGAAGGGAAGAGTGGGAGATGAGATGAGAGGTGAAGAAGAGGGTGGTTCCTCACTAGGGCCTTGTAGACAACTGTAATGATGCCTTTTTGTCTGAAAGAGGAAGGCAGACGTTGAGGGCTCTGAACAGGGAGGTAGCATGATCTGGTTGAAAAGTCTGGAGTTCGTTTTGCCATGTTTTAATTTAAGATACCTATTAAATATCTTAGTGGAGGTATCGAAGAGGGAGTTGGATAGATGTGTGGAGTCTAGGGAAGAGATAAGGGCTAAAATGTGAGGGCCTTCAGCTTAGAGATGGTATTTAAAATCATTAAATACCATCTCTCATCAAGGCCAATAGCACTCCAAATGGGGCAAAAATTGGTTCTTGGGGTGAAAAAAGGTTTTAGGTATTAACAGTGGTTTGCTCCAAAACTCAACCCTACCCAACACAGGCTTATTCCTTATTATTTCAATTAATGGAGATGGGATGATTGAGAGGAAAAAAAAATGTTTAAAAGGCTCCTTGAAGGAGTAATAATGAAAACAAGGTTGAGAAACACTTCATTAGATTCAACTCAGTGAGACTGCAAGGGAGTTGTATGTAAAGAAGAGGTCTGAGGACTAGGCTCCAAGTAATAAGGGGGAACCAGCAAAGAAGATTGAAGAGTGGCTGGTGAAGGCGAGAGGACCAGGCAAGGGCTCGGTCCTGGAAACCAGGTGAAGGACATGTTGCAAGCAGGAGGGAGTGGTCAGCTGTGATGTTACTGATGGGCTAGGTAAGAAGAGGACTGAGAGAAAAACTTAGCCATGTATTTGAAGTTATGGTGAAGAAGTTAGATGCTACTTAGGTCTTAGCTTAAATGTCATTTCATTTATAGGTTACCTTTGACCGTGATTAGGCTGGGTCCCCTTCTTATTTTTAAAAAATCGTGTTCAGCACATAACATAAATTTTACTGCCTTAACCATTATTGAGTGTACAGTTCAGTAGTGTTAAGTATATTTACATTGTTGTGAAACAGATTTCTGTCTTTCAAAACTGAAACTCTGTACCCATTAAACAACTTATTTTCCCCTTCCCCCAGCCCCTGCTAACCACCATTCATTCTACTTTCTTTCCATGAATTTAACTACTTTAGATACCTGAAGTAAGTGGAATCATACAGTATTTGTCATTTTGTGACTGGCTTATTTCACTTAGCATAAGGACCTCAAGTTTCATCCATGTTGTAGCAAGTGACAAGATTTCTTTCCTTTTTAAGGTTGAATAATATTCCATGGGTTCCCCTTCCTATGTACTTTTATAACACTTGTTATAACGTACTCCTTACAAGAAATTGTAATCTCTTATTTGTCTTCTGTGAATAGTATATCTCCAAGCTTCAGTGGCAGAATGTGTTTGTTTTATTCATTAATGTATTTCCAACTGCTGAAAAATACTGAATGAAAATTCTCTATAAAAATAAAAGACAGAATACCTTACTTTGCCAGGAGGAATCTTGAAAATTTTGTTGAAGAGATATAATTTGAACTGGTTTTGAGTCTGTTTGGGGTGCTATAACAAAATACCATAGACTGGGTGGCTTACAAACAACACAGTTTTATTTCTCACAGTTCTAGAGGCTGGGAAATACAAGGTCGGGGCCCAGCAGATTCAACCTCTAGTGGGGACTCACTTCCTGGTTCATAGACGATGGTCTTCTCACTATAATTTCATGTGGTGGTAGGGGCAAAGGAGCTCTTTGTGATCTTTTTTATAAAAGCAGAGCTCTCATGCCTTAATCACATCCCAAAGGCCCCATCTCCAAATACCATCACATCGGGGATTAGGTTTCAACATAAGAACTTTGGAGGAACACAAACATTCAGTCAATAGCAAAGAACAAGTATTAATTTATTAGATTGAGAAAGGGCATTCTAAGCATTCTAAGCAGAGAAACAGCATAGAGCTATGCCTAGCTTCATGACAAGGCCTTGTATACTCAGGAGTGCCTGAGAAGTTCATTGAGGTTGTTTGTAGGTTGTGGTCAGATCCGTGAAGAGCTGTGCATGCCTGTGCAAGAAACTTACTTTTATTTTCTAGGCACTTATAGACAGCTGGGAGCTAATGAAGTTTTCTGAGCAAGTGAGTAACGAGATCAGATTCCTTTTTTTGGTTTGGTTTAGTTTTTGTGTTTTAAAGAAAGATTACTCTGGTGGCATTTTGGAAGGGGCACAGGAGTGAAGATAGAATGATGGCAGGGACAGTACTTAAAAGAGTATAGCAGCAATATAACCAACATATAGCTGGGACTTCAGCTAAGGCAGTGGAGAGACTTTTCAGGAAAAACTCTGGTATTGTGACCAACTGGTTGGGAAAATGACACAAAGTTTCAGAGATTAGGACTATTAGAGAAGAAACAAATTCGAAGCGGAACATGGTTCTCAGTGGATAGGGTAAATTTAAAGTGCTGTTGGGACTCCGAGGTTGAACAGTTTGACAAAAGATAGAAACACTCATCTGAAGCTTGAAGAGAGGTCTGGGCTACTGTTTATGATGTGCCTGTTTGCCGTAGTTTGCCCTCTGCATGGTTATCTCTCATCTGCATTAATCCCACAAACTAAACACTATTCTCTATTTTTTGTTGAGAAAACTAAGGTACATAGAGAGGTTAAGAAGCTTATTCAAGGTCAACTTGTGGTGGTGACAGAATCAAATCAGCATTTAGATCTGTCATATAGGAATATATGGTAAAGGAAATTTCAACAAAATTACGAATAAAAGGTAATTGCTTATGCTAGATAACCCCTTATCTAGAATTTTAGGAATGTTAATGGATTAAGAAATACTAGTGCTTTGGAAGAAAAAGAAGTTTTAATTGGTAGTCAGTCCTCTCTTACTTTCCCAAATCTTGGTTTAGGGTACATTATATAAGTTTTTTGTTTGTTTGATTGGTTTTTATAAAAACATTTTAACTCCATTCATGAGAGGTTGTTTTTGGGACTGTGCCATTCTAACAGTTTTAAGAGGAATTGGGATACCTTCAAGTGCGCTTAATTTTAAAACCTGAGCTTTGGAGAAACGTTGACTTGAATTCTCATTCCATTCTGAGCACATGAATGAATGTTTTTTAGGCTAAAGACCATGAGAAATATGACTTTGAGTGGGTGATTCATTTGAACCTCATTTGCCCGTCTAAAAAATGAAGATGAAGATGATAATTCTTGCCTCATGGAGTTTGGCACAGTTCCTGACACATGGTAGCTTAATACTCAGTATATTAGTTCTCCTCTCGCTACTAGTTCATTTTTCTCTCATCTGAATGTATCGAAATCCCTTTTACCATATCTCTCCTTCCCGCTGTTGAAATTGAAAAGTCTCCTTCAGCTACCTACATTTTGTTCCTGGCATCAGTGATCTGTAAGTCTCAAACCTTAAATCTAAATGAAAAGATAAATTGTATATGTAAGATATCACCTTTGAATTATAAGACAACTTCTCATGATAACCTTGTTTCTATAGAGTATAAATACATGAATGACCACCAAGGGTTATGAAAAAAAGGGAGCATAAGAAATGTCAGCTTTCGTAGAAGAATGTTAGGAAATCATCTACTACTTATAACATGGAATGAATATGAATTCCAAGAAAATTTGCAAACAGGCTTGAGACACAATGTATGTTAGTAACTTGGGACAGCCTGCACTTGTCCATCATGTCTTACTTTTCCAAGAAGCAATATTTTAGGAATCATTTTCTCTAGTCTGAAATAACAGAAGGAATATCAGATCTGCATATAACTCTTTGAATTGCTTTGAAAAATGTTTCATAAATAAGATGGACAGTTTTAAGATTTAATGAACATTATTATAAGTTAATGACTTGGAATTAAATGTTCACGTTTTTATGTTTTTCCTTAAGCATTTGACATATATGTTACTAATTATTTATTTTAGGTAATAGACAAGTCCATTTAAAATCATCATGGAGAAATCAACTTGGCATCTTCATTTTTCTGTACATTAATCAGAAATTTAGAAGCTCTTTTGAATACATTTTTGGCTAATAAAATAGTTAAATAATTGAATTTAGTATTAAATTTTAAGCAACATTGGCAGCCTCTTATCCATTAAGCCGAATAATTTTCTTTATCTGTATTCGTTGAGTCACTGGGCAGACAGGAGCTTATCTCTAAACTAACAGGCAGTACCCACTTGAGTAGGTTTTGCTTCTTTAAACAAGGAAGGCTTACATTTTAATACTATATCCTTGTTTAGTTCAAGAGCAAAGGGTTTGTTTTCATTTTTAAAAAACTCGAAGGTAGTTTTCTAAATAAATATTAAACTTTATTATTAACTTAAAAGCTTATGTGATATTTTAAAACACATTTCGAAGGGTTAAGTAAATTACATTGTTTTGTGTATTCAACTTCCAATTAAGGTATTGCCTGTATTTACATTGATTCTTCAGCATTTTTCAAACAGGTAAGTTTCAAAGATACAGGTAGTGACATATGAAGATACATCATTATAAATATAAAAGGGATCATGCAGAAAAATATTTTTGCCAAAACAATCTTCGTGTTAAATCCAAATATCTGTGCTAAACTCTGTGGGGGTAGAGTCATGCTTTATAGTAACAGCATTTATCAATTCCATGAAAAACTTCATTTCCAACAATAAAAGTACTAAGTGACCTTTTTAAGTAAATAATAAGCTTTCTGAACAGTTTGCCAGGAGATGAAATTATAATCAGAGCTGTTTGAATTCCTAGCATGTTTATGACACTATCAAGTATTATGGGAGTTACTTAGACTTTGTTTATGTTTTTGTTCGTATCCATAAGCATAAGTAAGATTACATACATAGTAAATAGCCTAAGTTGTGTATCCAACAGTGTTAATTATTTTTATTGAATCCTAAACTGGCTAATTCAGAAATCACAGTTTAACACATTGACTCATCTATTATTTTTCTTAGATGACCAAATGCACAAGATTCAGTGTTATTAGAAATTTTTCAGGTTAAAGTGGCATTCAAGAGTTGTTTGCAAGGTCAGTTTCTCTTCTGCTTGAGTGATAGCATTGTGCATCTCTAACAAATGCTAAATTTACATTAACATTGTAAAACACTTTAAAATTATTTTAAAATTTTAAATGAAATTGATGGAATATCACAGTAAAAAGTAAAGACATTGCCTTGTGTAGTCAAAAAGTCTGACAACATTGAAGTTTTATTATTTAATATACTTGAAAAATAAAGTAATTCTGGTGTCGAAAAAATACACTCTGTCACCCTCTGCCTTTTGAATATTGTTTCTCTTAAACTTCTTCAGCTGTGTGCATACTCATCTCCACTCCTCATGCTTGCACGACAGCCACAGCGGCTTGGATCCTCCCCTTCTGTATGTTCATGTTGCCCTGCTTTTTAAAGACAAGAATCATGTCCTTATCTCTGTTCCCAACACTAAGCACCTTGTCTGGAACATAGTGAGCTTTTGATAAATGTGTTTCTAATCAATTTAGAATCAGAGATCATTAATGGTTACTTGGATATCATTTGGATTTGGCATCTAATGAGAAAATAGTATATTACATTCCAGAGTTCATTTTAAAAGCCTTATTTCAATTGGGAGCTGTTTTGTAATAGAACAATTTTGAGCTGCTTTGCATGTGTTCTCTTGCTCAATATGTAATTTTTGCCAAGGACAGGCTCTACTCAAAGTGGTGACTCACAATATTAAGCCAACCTAAGTATGGGTTCATGTCACTATTTCCTCTCCTGTGATTCCCTATTTCTTTATATTGGCAGCACCCTCCTCAAAATGTAATGCTGCTCTGTATCATTCATTAACCCTGGTGTTCACCATGCTCTCCTTTTTCAAAACCAAGAATGTTAACTGTTTAGGAGGCAGCAGGAGATTTTTCACCTTTTAAGTCTTACATATATTACTTTTTAAATTGCTGCTTTAACATTGTCTATGTATTATTTTTATTATAGATAATTAGGTACAACTCTGTTTTGAAATTCTTAGATGTGACGTTTATATACTCAGTTATGTTTAGTGACTATAATCGTTGAACTTATTTTTGCTAATCCACTTTTTAAAATAACTTTATTGAGCTATAAGTAACATGCCAGAGTTCACCCTTTTAAAATGCGCATTCATAGAGTTGCACAACCATCACCACTCTTTAATTTTAGAATATTTTCATCACCCCAAAAAGAAACCTTGTATTCATTAACAGTCACTTTCTTTTTCTCCCTCTGCCCATCCTCTGGCAACTACTAATCTACTTTCTGTTAGTGGATTGCCTATTCTAGAAGCCAGACATAAAAGGCCACATATCATATAACTCTATTTATATAAAGTTATATTAAATATTTATATAAATATTTATATAAAGAGTTATATGATATGTGGCCTTTTATGTCTGGCTTCTTTTAGTTAGCATAATATTTTTTGAAGTTCATTTATGTTATAACATGTCAGTACTTTGTTCATTTTTAGGGTTAAAAATATTCCATTGTATTGATATACCACATTATATTCATTCATCATCTTTGATTGGCATTTGGCTTTCACCACATTTTGATTTAGTATCAACAATGCTACTTTGAACATTCATGTATAAGTTTTTGTGTGGACATATATTTCATTTCTCTTAGGTGTATCTCATAGGTACATCTACGAATAGAGTAGCTGTGTCCTGTGGTAACTGATTGATTTTTGAGGAACTGCCACACTGTCTTGGAAAGAGGCTGTACCATTTTATAATTCAACCAGCAATGTATCAATGTTCCAATTTCTCCACATTCTCAGCAATATTTATTACTGATAAATACTGATAAGTATCTTATGCTTTTGATTTGCATTTCCCCAATGACCAATGATACTGAGTATTTTTTCATGTGCTGTTGGCCACTTGTGTGTCTTCTTTGGAGAAATGTCCATTCAAATCCTTGGCCTATTTTTATTGGGTTACTTGCCTTTTTATTGTTGAGTTGTAGGAGTTCTTTTATAGTCTAGATAAAAGTTCATTAACAGATATAAAATTTACAGATATTTTCTCCTATGATTGTCTTTTCACTTAATGATGTTCTTTGATGCTTAAGTTTTTAATTTTGATGTTCAAAATTTTAAATGTATCTTTTTTGTTTTGTTTTGTTTTGTTATTGTGTTTTTGGAATCCTAAGAAATAATTGCCTATTCCAAGATCATGTAGATGTACTCCTGTGCTTACATTTTGAGTTAATTTTTGTAAATGGTGTTAGGTACAGGTCCAGTTTTATTCTTTTGCTTGTGTATATTCAATTGTCTCAGCACCATTTGTTGAAAAGGCTAACCTTCCTCAATTCAGTTGCCTTTATGCCTTGTCAAAGATTAACTAAATTGGATTGTTATCCTTATTTAAAATCAATTGACCATAAATATAAAGGTTTATTTATGGAATCTCAATTCACTTCCATTGACCTGTATGTTTTTGTTTATACCAGTACCACATTGTCTTGATTACTATAGCTTTTTAGTAAGTTTTGTAAGTGGAAAGTGTAGATCCTCAAAGTTTAGTTGTTCTCTTTAAAGATTATTTTGGCTATTCAAAATTCCTTCCATTTCTATGTGAGTTTTTTAGAGTTAGCTTGTCATGTTTTACAAAGAAGCCCGCTAGAATTTTGATGCTGATTGAATTGAATCTGTAGACCAATTTAGGAAGTAATTGCCATCTTAACAATATTAAGTTCCAGTCCATGAACATAGGATATCTTTCCATTTATTTAGGTCTTCTTTAATTTCTTTCCATACTGTTTTATAGTTTTCAATTTATACTTAAGTATTTTATTCTTTTTGATGTTATTGTAAATGGAATTTTTTTCATTTTATTTTGGGATTGTTTATTGTTAGTATTTATAAATACAATTGAATTTTATATATTGATATTGTATTCTGCAACCTTGCTGAACTCATTTATTTTAGTAGGGTTTAGGGGGGCGTGGCCTGGATTCCTTAAAATTTTCTGTATAACAAGATCATGTCATCAGTGAATAGAAATAGTTTTACTTCATCCTTTTTGACTTGAATGAATAGTTTTTATTTCTTATTTTGCCTAATTGCCTTGGCTAGACACTCCAGTACAGTATTGAATGGAAGCTATGACAACAAACATGTCTTGTTCCTGGTTTTAGAGGAAAACATTCAGTTTTTGCAAGTATAATATTAATTGTAGGTTTTTTGTAGATGTCTTTCATCAGGTTGAGAAAATTTTTTCTTTGTTGAGGTTTTTTTTTATCATGGGAAGTTGTTGGATTTTGTGAGTTTTTTATGCATCTATTGAGATAATTGTGTGTTTTTTGTCTTTTATTTTACTGTAGTTTATTTATTTATTTATTTATTTATTTATTTGTTTGTTTGTTTATTTATTTGCATGCATAGTAAACCAACCTTGCATACCTGGTATAAATCACACTCGGTCATAGTGCCTAATCCTTTTTATATGTAGTCATGCGCTGTTTAATGACGATAGAACCTTTTGAGAAATGTGTTATTGGCGATATCATTGTTACACAAACATCATGGTGTGCATTTACACAAACCTAGATGGTATAGCCTACTATAACCCTAGGCTATGTGGTACCACCATCGAAATGCAGTTATTTCATCGTTGCCTGAAATGTCATTAGGCAGCTAAGACTGTATTGTTGGATTCTGTTTGCTGGTTTATTGTTAAAGATTTTCGGTCTGTATTCGTGAGGATATTGGTCTGTAGTTTTTTTCTTTTTTCCTTGTGATATCTTTGACTGTTTTTTTAAATTGTGGCAAAGTATACTTAACATAAAATTCACCATTTTAACCATTTTTAAGTATACACTTCTGTCATTAAGTATATTCACATTTTCCTATAACCATCACTACCATCCATCTCCATAACTTTTTCATCTTCTCAAATTGAAACTGTACTTGTTAAAAAATAACTCCTCGTTCTCCCTTGCAGCCCCCAGCCCTTAGCACCCACCATTCTGTCTCTGTAACTACTCTAGGTATCTCATGTAAGTGGAGTCATACAATATTTGTCCTTTCGTGACTGGCTTATTTTACTTAGCATAACGTCTTAAATGTCATAAACGCTATAGCGTGTATCAGAATTTCCTTTTAAAGGTTAAACAACATTCCATTATATGTACATGTCACATTTTATTTATCCATTCACTCATTGATGGACACTCGAGTTACTTCTGAAACCTTTTGGCTATTGTAAATAATGCTACTATAACCACAGGTGTACAAATATCTGTTCAAGTCCCTGCTTTTAATTCTTTTGGATATGTATCCGGAAGTAGAACTGTTGGGTCATATGATAATTCTGTTTAATTTTTGAGAACTACCATACTGTTTTTCATTGTGGCTTCATTTTACATTCCCACCAGCAGTGCACAAAGCCTCCAATTTCCCTACATTTTTATCAACTCTTGTTATTTTCTGTGTTTTTGATAGTAGCCATCATAATGTAAGTGAAGTGTCTGTCTGGTTTTAATATAAGGG
>NW_011888951.1:1722837-1740148 GCF_000151845.1 Pteropus vampyrus
TTTTTTTTTTTACCCATTATTTATTTAGGAGCATGTTGTTTAATTTTCACATATTTTGGAATTTCCAAAATTTCCTTCTGCTATTGATGTATAATTTCATTGCATTCTAGTCAGAGAAAACATACTCTATATGATTTTAATCCTTTCAAATTTATTGATGCTTTTTTTTTAAGATCTAACATATGCTCTATCCTGGAGAATATTCCATGTGCACTTAAGAATATGTTCTGCTATTATTGGGTGGAGTGTTCTTTAAATATATTTTAGTTACAGTTGGTTGTAGTGTTGTTTATCTCTTCTATTTCCTTGTTGACCTTTACCAAGTTCTGTTATTGAAAGTGAGGTATTAAGGTCTCCAACTATTCTTATTTGAATTGTGTATTTCTCTTCAATTCTCTTAGTTTTTGCCTCCTGTATTTTAGCTTTCTGTTGTTAGATGCATATATGTTTATAATTGTTATGTCTTCCTGATGTTGATACCCTTTATCATTAAAAATTCTTCTTTGTCTCTAAATTTTTACATGTCTTTTTTTTTCTGAAATTATTAGCGTAGCCACTCAGCTCTCTTGGTTATTGTTTTCATGGCATATCTTTTGACGTCCTTTTGTTTTATCTTCCTGCTGTACTGACTTTTTTTATCATTATGAAATGTCCCTGTTTATCTCTAGTAATACATTTCTTGTCTTAACATCTATTCTGATGCTTATATAGCCACTCTAGCTCCTTTATGTGTGTACAATATATCTTTTAACATTCCTTTATTTCAACCTCTTTGTCTCTTTAAATCTAGTGTGTGTTATAGACAGCATATAGTTAAATCATTTTTTTAAAACCCATTCTGCAGATCTCTGCCTTTCGATTGGAGTGGTTAATCCATTTACATTTAAGATATTACTAATAATTATAATTTAATAAGACAAGATTTACATCTGCCATTTTCTATTTGTTTTCTATGTCTTATACCTTTTTCTTCTGTCTTTACCATTATACCATTACTCCTGTCTTTGTATTAAGTCAATATTTTCAAGTGTATCATTTTAATTCTTTTGTTTTTTCTTTCACTATAGATGTTATTTTCTTTGTGGTTGCCCTGTGGATTACAATTAACATCTTAATTTATAACAGTGTAATTCAGATTAATACCAACTTAACTTCAGTACTGTACAAAAACATTGCTTCAATATAACTTTGCTTCCTCCCCCCTCCTTTGTGTTATTATTATTATATTGTATGATGATGGGCAAAGGTGTAATGGCCACCATAACGAAAAGATATCTTCAGACTGACAAATGAAGCAGGCAACTCTATAGAATATAACAGAATTTATTATAGGATAATTTACTAACCTACAGGAAGATTGGGTTGGAGCCAAATAGATGACCCAGCAATTCTGCGCAGATTATTCTCTGCTACAGATTCCCTTCACTGTACTTTATTAATAGTGTAACTCAGGTATCTAATGATTGACAAGATAAAGGAACAAAGAATGCAGTAGCTCCAGGGGCCACAAAAATATTTATGGAACACAGATAATCATCAACTAAAAGGCTTTGATGCACTTGGTAAGGTTGGTCAAAGGTCACAGCTTGAAACTTGAAATGAAATCCGGGACAAAGATGAAATTGGTTTTATTCACATCTACATCTGTACACGATCATATCTTTATATATTGTAACCTCATTAACAGTTTTATAATTATCGCATTTGTCTTTTAAATCAGATAGATGAAATAGTACATTAATACTGTTTTTATATGAGAGAGGATGATGAGGTGCCATGGAGGTGGTGAGTGAGGTTAATTCTACATTTGTGAATTTTTAAGAAAATAAAATTTATAAAGAAAAACTTTTACTGGGAAAATAGTTATTAAAATGCCTAATTAATTTTGGGTTAATGGTGGGTTTTATTTTTGCTATTCATATTTTCTATATTTTCTACAAAGAATGTACATATATTACTTTTTTGGTAATTTAAGACAAAAACCTGAAAGTGTTTAGAAACCAAATTTTTTGTTACCAAGTAGAATGGGCTTCTTAAGAAGAGCATACTAAGTATAATTTAACCTTTTTTTTTTTTTAACCACTGTCAATGTAAGAAAGCTCCAAGCCTGAAGAGTTTTTTTAATAAGAGTTTATTTGAGCCAAACTAGGAGCAAGATCCTAGAAACTCCTGAGAATAACAGTTTGCAGTTTCTATTAAGCATTTGGAATTAAGGAAGGAAAGTAGGGAAGATTACATGAAGGTGGATGAAAGCAAGGCAGGGATTGGATTACAGCACAAATTAGTAGGAGAGAACTGAAAGGGGACATTTCAAAGGTGTGTTAACCTAGATGCACAGAAACAATGGAAAAGTCTTGCTTATGGCAAAGGTAAGCCGGTTTAGTAAAGAAGTTATGTGTATGGGGCGTCACTACCCATCATGACCTGCCCAGTTAGGAATTTCTGGTCAAATCACCCTGTGAGGTTACCCACACCACTCTAGGTGAGTCCCTGCCTCTCTTAATTCATTAGATTTTTCTATGTAAAATATTAAATGTTCTCATAGGTTCTATTTGGCTATAAAATTTTATGCTTATATATATCCAACTAAATTGTTTTTATTTTAATTTTGAAATAATTCCAGATTTACAGAAAAGTTGCAAAAATAGTTTTGTGTAAATCTGGAATTATTTATATAACTTTTATATAAATCTAGAATTTTTATGTAACCTTTATTCAGGATCTTCAATTGTCAATTATCAAATTCTCTTTATTATTTTCTCTTTCCATATATATGTATTAAATATGCATACATATGTATTGTGCGTGTGTATGTAAAAGTGTATGTGCATGTTATTGTTGTTCCTGAACTGTTTGAAAATATAGACATGATGCCCTTAACTCTTAAATACTTAAGTGTGCATTTCCTAAAAATATTATTTTGTGTAACCGTGGTACATTATCAAAATCGGGACAGTAATATTGATCCAGTACTAAAGTCCTTTGAAGCCAAGAAGTACTAAAGTCCTTTGAAGCAAGTAAAAATTCCTGTTTCAAGAGCTAATCCAGAATCCCATGTTGCTTTTAATGTGTCTGTCTAGTCTCCCTCAGTCTTTCATGACTTTGACATTTTTGAAGAATATCGTCGTGATATTTTTTAGATTTGGGGTTTCCTTATGCCTAGATTCAGGTTATGCATTTTTGGCAGGACTACTACAGAAGTGATGTCGTGCCCTTAACAGTGCACCACTTCAGAAGGCACATGATGTTTGTCTCGTTACAAATTTTGTTAAGGATCTCCCCCACCCCCGCCCTAAGGAAGCTCTTAGCTTTTGGGGGGTTTTGTTTGTTTTTTGATGTCTACACAACAGAATTTTATTTCTCACAATTCTGAGGCTGGAAGTCCAAGATCAGGATGCCAGTGTGGTCGAGTTCTAGTGAGGGCCCTCTTCCGTATTGCCCGCTGACCACTTTTCCTTGCGTCCTCACATCACAAAGCTGAGAGAGGACGTAAACTCTCGTGGCTCTTACTAGAGCAGTAATCTCATTCAGAAGCTCTTAGTTTTAATAGGTGCTGGGTACATTTGATGAATTTATATATGATTTGGTTTATTAACCTCTATAGGAATTAACAGTAGATATTCTGTAGTAATGAGGTATAGCCATCATCCATCTGAATTTGTTTTTATATGCCTAAATTCTTCTTTATCCTGCATTAATAAATTGAAGCATTTAGCAAGTGTACAGTTTTGAGACTATTCTAAATTTTTACTCTTTGGGTGTCTCCAGTTCCTTTAAGTAAAATTGATTTATTTACAGAACTTATTAATTGCATTTCTGAAAAGTGTTATACTTTGGAAACTGAGTATGCCCTATATGTATTCTAAACTTACTTAATCCACCTCCACCCACTCTTCGCCCCCAATTTACATCGTCTTCTCCATTTTTATTTTTCATCTTGCTGTTTTTTGTCTTATTTTCATCCCAGTTTAGACAGGAACCTGAAAAGAAATAATGTGTTGCATTCCTTTAGATATCATTCATATGAGATTGGAAATTGTCTTCTATGTGCTTTTATCATCTCTGCTCTATATTTATGGTCTTTTTCTTCATTGAGGCTAAAGGTGACTTATTAAATGGGGTGAATTTATTTTGTGATGATTAAATTATGGGGAGAATTGTGAAAATATTTAGGTTGCTGAAAAAACTAGAGTAAATAGTAGACAGTTTAGGAGGAGGGTTTCAGTTTGCTTTATTACAGATTAGCATAGTGAGAACTGATGAAGACTTTGGCAATTGCTTCATTAATCAAAACCTTGTTTACATGAATTATTTTTCCATTTAACAGTATGTACTAAATATCTACTTGTGTTAGGTACTAGGTTCTAGAGATAAAGAGGTGATCAAAAACAGGGTTCCTGTCCTCATGGAACTTGGTCTAGTAGAGACAAACATAAACTAAGTCACAGTTAAATATGAAATTATATCTGTAGTGCTATGAAGGAAAAGTTCAGAATGGTAAGAGTATAAAATAAAGAAGTTTGATGTAATTTAGAAGATCTAGAAAAGCTTCTCAAAAAGTTACAGATGTATGGAGTTAAGTAGGTTAAACATGGCAGAAAAACGAGTTCAGGAATAGTGGCATCTCTGTGGAGATGGACAGAAGTAAATGGATTTGAGAGAAATTTGCACGGTCTAGTCACCTGGTGTTGGGAGTGGAGATGGGAGAATGAGGTTTTAAAGAATGAGTCCCTGATTTCTGGCTGTGTTGCTAAATGAATGTGGTGCCATCCACTGGGTTGGAGAACAGTGAGGAGAAGAGAGAGTAGCACTGAGGTTTGAGAAACTCCAATATTTGATGGCTAGAAGGGGAAGGATATACCAGAAAGGGAAATAGAATAGAACCAGCCAGACCCACAAGGTGAACAGGGAAGTGTGCTGTCCTGGGAGTAAGGGAAGCGAATCTAGCATATCAAGATGAGGGAGCTGGCAAGAGGTCAGATATTCCTGAAAAGTAGGATAAGGACTGAAACATGTTCATTGGATTTAATGATATAGTTTTCAGTGGTGACCTTAACAGTAGCTACTGTGGGAGAGTGGGGACTTTGGAATTTGTATCGATGGAGTGTCAGGAGTGAGTCAGTGGCGAGGAAATAAAGATGACAGATACAGATAACTCTTTGGAGAAATTTGTCCTCTCAGTGAAAAAAGAGGGGAGAGGATAAGATGGCTGTAGGTGAAGGTAGGTTTGACATTTTATAATGAGAGATTGAGAGAATTCATTTTTGAAGAATGAGTTGATCTCACCTTCAGAGGGAGTAGGGATGCCACAGTGATGAAAGTTGAGAGTACTTGAGGTCATCTGGGTGAAAGATGTGATTATGAGAAAGAAATGTGGTATCTACATTATTGGTATTAATAGCTAACATTGATTAAGCGTCCGATGTGTTAAATTTAAAATTTTTAAAGTACTAACTATTATTGTTTCTGTTTTACCATAATCCCTTTTTGTCAGAAGAATGATGAAAATGGAAACTGCTCAGGGGAAGGAATTGAATTCCCTACAACAAATTTATATGAACTGGAAAGCCGTGTTTTGACTGATCATTGGTCCATCCCTTACAAGCGAGAGGAATCACTAGGCAAATGCCTACTGGCATCTACCTACCTAGCAAGACTAGGTAAGTTTTCAGACTCCAGGACACATGAGGAGATTTTTTTTTTTTTTTTTTTTTTTTGGATAAGGGGCCGAATTTTAATCTTAGCTCTTGTCATTGCTTATCCGTATAATCTTAGATTGTCTACTCTCTTAGTCTTTGTTTATTCCGTATAAAATAAAAGCTTTGAATTAAATCAGCTATTTTCATCTAGCTCCAATACAGTACAAGATTCTTTAAAATATAATTGGAAAGCTTTCTAGAAATTTAAATTAATTATTTCTACAGAAGTTTGGAGCATTTTAAATTAAGTCTCAATTCAGTGCCTTTTTTTTTTAAGAAAAAGTAATATTTATTTAACAAATATTCTGTGCTTTTTAAGGTGCTTGGCACTGTCTTAGTGCTTTACAAATATTAAACTAATATCACAGATTGGAAGAATGGGTGTCAATATAAGGAAGCTTCTGTACTATATATTAAAGAGAAGATCATTTATTTTTCATATTGAATTCAATTATGAAATGAGAATTGGGCCACTGTTCTATGATTTTTTTTTTTTTCATTAAAAGCGTGCATAGTTTACTACCACGATTAAATATGAGACATATCAGGAGGAAATGTTTTGACTAGGATTAGATTTAATTGTAATAGGCAATTTTATGGTATTTTATTACTGGCTTCTCAGCAGCAGTGTTTGTTGAGTGTCCATTAGGGTGTAGGTACTATGCTAGGCAGTGGGTCCAGAAAAAAAAACGTATTTAGTGTTCCCAATGATATGCAAATCTGTTATAGAGTTGTTGTTGTTGTTTTAATGTATTCCAAAGGATAATTTTACGGTGGATTCATTCATTCACTTAGCAAGTTTTTATCACTTACTATGTGCCAGGCACAATTCTGTGCATTTTATTTCACAGAGGTCATCAGTTTGTTTGAGGGAAAAAGAGTGATTTTTGCATTTATTGAGAATATTTGTGTTTTTATAAAGCTATTTAAAAAACTAATTATGGTGAGTAAGTAGTTGCTGTTGGTATTTTATTTATTAGATCATTTGAAGTTACTCTGACATGGAAACCATTTCAGTTCTAATTAGTACTTATTCTATTAACAAATGTATATTAATAATTAAATATTAATAAATAATGCCATTAATAAATAATTTAATACTGTGTTTCTTAGCCTATTTCTTAATCAGAGTGTATATATTCTGCTTTTAATAATCTCTTAGGAATCAGGGTTTCTATAATAAATAGTTCCAGATGCATGAATTTGGAGTGATACATATGGTCTCTACAGACTACTTAAAATCTAAATAAGGCATATCTTTTCATTTATTTTACTAAGGTCTTTCCGAGTCTGATGAAAATTGTAAAAGATTTATGGATAGGTGTATGCCTGAAGCATTTAAAAAGGTAAGAAAAATGTGCTTGTTTGATTTTTTGTTGTTGTTAGGGGTGAAGGTGAACAAGTTTTTTGTTTTAGTTTATGTGTGAGACCAGTTTATGAATCTAGTTCAACTGAGGAATACAAGAAAATGAAAAAAGTAGCTTTAAATTTGGGGCTTATAAATGATTTACTTCTTTTGTATTTAAATGTTTACACATATCTTTGGTTGACTGTCACTTTTACTTCTTCAATTTAATTGTTAAGGTTAAGAGTTTATTCTAGGAAATTATTCATCTTACTAAACTAAGGATTTTGACACTTATATAAATAATAAATGTTTATTATTTATGTAAGTGTCACAATAATAATATTTATTTATCAAATATAAGCCATTAATACTGATTATTCTACGGAGACAGAAGCAGACATTTTAAACTACAGAAAGTTTGACTGGATTAATTATTATTGGCAAACTGACATGTGGATGGTAGCATCTTTATCAGAACTAGAGTGATACACTTGCTCCTGTTCTGGTCACAAGTCTTATAAATCAATTTTTCTTAACAGTGAGAATAGGAGATCATAAGACTTGCGTTTCTCACTCAAGCAAGAATCCCTTTTCAAGACATCCCAGAAGAGCAGGGACAATGTCATAGACACTGTTGTTTTCCCCAGCATATAGCCAGCCTAACTCAGAGAAAGAGCTCAGTAAATCTTTGCTGAATAAATAAATGTGTCTCCTGCTGTCTTGTCCTTTATGGTTTTGACTTCCATTTTTGTTTTATATGCAAGTAAGGCACTAGAGCTAACATGGGTGAAGTTTGTATTTATCTTAAAACCCAGTAAAATAAACTGTTTATTTGCAAGCTATCATTCCCACCACCATTTTGATAGAAAAATTTCCTTTAATTCAAGGCTTAAAAAATAACTATAGGAATAGAAATAGCTTCATCTTTGAAAAAAAGGAGAAATTTTTTAAATTGTCATTTGGGCAGGGATTATTTGAAATTGAGATTTATCTTCGTTTTAGATGAACTCAACTAATTTTTAGTTTAAAATTTTTTTAAACTTTTAAGAATTTTGTTAAGAATTATAGTAGCTTTTTTAAAATAGCAGGATTTTTATATGTAACATACTCTGACATTATGATGTATGCATACATTTACAGAGAGAGAAAATACAGATTTATTCATGTCATAGAAGAGAATTTATTAGCGTAAGGAAAAGACCTTTAGGTTGATGATTTCCAAATCCAGAGAGTCCTGTGTCCAATCAGGTTGCATATTTGGAATAGAATGCTCTAACTCTATACAGAGATGCTTCAGATAACTGTTTTATATTATGCCCTCAGCTGTTGGTAATAGTATAATAATCAGTCAAGGGGTTGTGTGAGTTTTTTTCTGTAAAACTATGAACACAAAGTTATACTGCATTACGTTGTTCAGTGTTGTTTATGTATAAATGTCTATGTTAAATTACCTTAGCGTTTAGAGCTATTAAAAAGGTTCTCTCCGTCAAAAAGGCATGCTTTCTTTTAAGTCAGAACTGCAGAATTCTGTGTACCTTTAGACTTGGCTGTCAGAAAACTCAATAGTATTTTATTTAATTGGTCTTGGTTTCCTTAGCAATTTTTTTTTATAATAACTCTCCTTTTCTTAAAAGCCTCCTCAAATTTTTTTTTAGAAGTAAGGGTATAAATAATAAGCACTTGTAAGAATAAGGTGCACCAAAGGAGCTTTGTTGTGATTTCTACTTTCTTTACCTTTCCACCTTCAGTCCAACCTGGATTCTTTATTAGTATGTTCAGGCAGAGAAAAAAATTTAAGCCTGGCCATAGTGCAGTGTTATGGTTAAACCATGTGCCCATCTTCCCCACCAGGCACTGCCTGTCCTTCCTTTTTCTAGAAGGAAGACAAAACTCCATTTTTTAAGTAAAAACTGGGAATATGACATGGCAACAGAGGTAGTGGTGCTTAATCCACCTACATTTTTTTTTTGTAGTCACCATGAAGCTTCTTAAATGTTAATCTCTGCCGCACTTTGCTTTAATTTAATTTTTAAGTATAGTAAGAATATACATGAAGGCCAAAAATACTCCTGCAAAAAATAGTAACTCCTTGACTTATATAAAATTAGTCTTATGTTTATTGCTCATTTGAGCAAATAGTGCAACTAATTGTTATTTTAAAAATCTGGAACTGAGGTTTTCCTCTGTAGCTAAACAAGTTTGAGCCCTTTCATGCTGCTCTTGTTAAGAGCTGCTTGATGTAGCCAAGATGAAATTTTTATTGCACAGTATTTTCCCTCTGAAGGGAAATCTTAGAAAAACTTGAAACCACCATATTAATTTGCCATTATTTTATTAAATCTTTTGATATTTTCATACCCTGTTTTGGCAGTAGTTCCTGAATTAGACTTCTCTAGGACTAAAAGACTGAGGACTGGGTAAATCCAATGATGATGATTTTAGATTCATCTGTGTGCTTTCTTTCTCCTTTTTAATGAATCTAAGATGCTATCTGAGTATAAGGTGTACCATTCTTTAATATTTCATACTTATATTTAAGAAAAATAGCTACAAAGTAAACAGTGGTACTTTGCCTTATCACTTAGTACTATTTTAGATTTACTGAAACATTTAAAAAATTTGAATACTAGTTTTATACATACCAAAAAGGCAAATAATAAGCAAAATAGATTATTAGGACATTTCTAAATATTTTTCATATTCAGAGTCCTGCTGTCATCTGGTCAACAGGTGGAAAGATGCAATCTTGTTTCTTAGATACAAAAAAAAAAAAACCATAAAAAGAATGTGTATGTTAGAATCCATGAAATATAGTATTTGTTTCTTAGATTCCAGGGATATTGGTTAATGGTGACAGCCAAGATATATTAATAATAATAATACCTTACTAATTATAAAATACTTGTTATATCTTTTGGTACTCATAACATCGATATGAAGTTAGTAGGAATTTTGCCTCTTTAGAGATGAGAGGACCGAGCCTCTGAGAACTCAGATAAATTTGTCCAAGGCCACACAGCTAGAAAACAGTAGGACCAGGAGTTGATCTCAGGTTCTTACTTTCTCTATACCACTTAACCTTTATTAGTAATAATGAAAAGTAGAGAAGCAAATAATTTTCTTTTAAACCAATTTCTTTAATGTAAGGGAATTAAAGTTCAAAAACAAAACTCAATGTTGACTGTGAAATACATGAATGAGTAGATGGACTACAGTTATAGGTCTTTGAAAGCAAGTATTATAAAAGTAAGTATTATGATAATCTCTTGATTATTTGAGATTGAACTGATAAACTATAAGCTTTTTTTCCTTTTCAAGTTCAACTCTAAACTGCCCTTTATGTTTTTGTAGCTCCTGACATCAAGTGCTGTTCACAAGTGGGGTACTGAAATTCAT
The DNA here is from genome assembly GCF_000151845.1 of Pteropus vampyrus. NCBI lineage: Eukaryota > Metazoa > Chordata > Mammalia > Chiroptera > Pteropodidae > Pteropus > Pteropus vampyrus. Next base: position 1,733,281 of record NW_011888951.1, read on the forward strand.
GAAGGAATCTACAATATGTTAATGCTATTAATAGAATTGGTTGCAGAGAGAATAAAACAAGATCCAATTCCCATTGGTCTCCTGGGTGTGCTTACTATGGTATAGTATCTCTAAAATATGAAGTACTTTGTGTTTTGATTTTTTTTTAAATATTTACTGTCCACTGACTTGTACTTAGTAGTGAGTGCTAATGATATTATCATTAAAGATGTTAACTTAGCTATTAGGTCCTTGCTTTTCATTTTAGAAGTAGAGCTACCTTTCTGTTTTCAGTTTTAAAGAAATACCTCTATAATTTTAATAGCCTTTTCAACTCTTAGACTGATTAAATATTTTTCCCTTATGTCTCCCTAATTATTTACATCATAAATACTTTCACATAGGGTATGCATGTGTTTTGCTTTCTGGCCTTTTTCCCTGACTAGTAACAGTAGCACATGAAAAAAGACAGCTCGTTTTCCCTCCTAACTTCCGTCTTCGTTGCCTTGCTGCCCGGCTCTACCTGTGGCAGCCCTTGGATGTCTGGAACAGTGTCATCACCCTGCCTTGAATCAGACCTCTCATCCTATTACCTCATCCTTCTCTTAACTCACAGCACATGTTGAACAGGACAGGCGAACACCACTTTAGTGGTTTGCTCCTCTGCACCAGCTAAGAATATGCATTTTGGGGATACTTGAAACATTCCGTTAATGAAAGGGTTCAAGGCTACATTTTTATCGTCTTGTCTAATATTAATATGTGTTGTTATAGAAATAGTTAATAATAATATTTCTCTGTTCTCTTTGAATCTAGGCTTTCAATCCTGATAATGAATACCATTTTAAAAACAGAATGAAAGTGTCTCAAAGGAATTGGGCAGAAGTGTTTGGAGAAGGAAATATGTTTGCTATTTCACCTATATCTACTTTCCAAAAGGTAAATATAGTTTTGTTTCATCTTTTTATAGAGAAATATATTGAAAAAGATTTTCTGTGCTACAAAAATGGCAATTTACATGGAAAGATTAAAAGTCTATGAAAAATGACAGATATGATATTCCATATGGCTCATAAAACTGCTTAACCTTTTTTTAGCTATTGTGTATTTTTCCATAGCTGTTAACTAACATCATGAACAATTTTAGATTTGAAATGTTTAGTGAAATGATGACTGCCTAACATCAGTGCCCTATTGAATTCTGAGAACTCAGTTTAATGGATGTCCCAGTTTCTTAGAGATATTTGAGAGACTAGAGCATTTGAAATCATTTAAAATGACTAATTATTCCTAGGAAAAAAAACTAATAGTCTCATGTATAATTTTCTTTTAAACTATGTAAGCATTAACAATTTCGTTTTTCCAGGCACAGAACCAATATCTTTTCTTATATTTAGAGCCCTACAATGTGCCAGTAGCATTATACCCACAGGGAGTACACAATTTAAACAATCCGTTGATCAAATACTGTTTGGTTTTTGAGGAACAGTTGAAAGAAGTCAGTTTAGTAGATAGAAAACTTGCCCATTGCTTTAGCACAAGCCGAGGTAGTTCAAAGTCATTTATTGAACATTTTACTATGTATCTGTCATTATTCTAGATTTTGGAGATATAAATTTAAAAGTCCTGGTTGTTAAAATAAAGAGTAATAAGACATGGTTCCTAACTTACAGCATAGTGGAGGAAATATGAAAACAAAATATTATAGTATAATAATGAGTATAGTCATAATACAGACTTACAGACTCCTAAAATTGTATATAGTTATGTCAAAGATTCTCATTAAGAAACATTTGGAAAAAACTTTCAAAATATTTTTCAAATGTTAATACTTTTTTCTCCAACTTTTTGTTTAGAATAAAAGAAATATTAGGATTAATGAGGAAGTTTTTATTGCCATCTCAATTTCTGTTTTCTTTTCTCAGGAACCTCATGGATGGGTCGTGGATTTGGTAAATAAGGTATACAATTTTTATTAATTTGGTCATGTTTTTTCATTTTCTAATGATTTCTTAGAGTTTGGTATTTTAAGTAAATGACAACTGCAGAGAATAGTCAGAATTTTTTCCTAAGGAGATAGGTTTTATAGTTCCTCTTTTTTATACATGCCATTTATACAGATGAACAGCAATCTCAGGACTTAGCAAATCTCCTGCAGCGTATCACAGGAGCATTAGAATTATCTTTGCGATGACTCAAGATCGATAGCACAGAGCACACTGATGGGGTAGAATGTTAGCCTTAGTTCCTTACTTAGTAATGTGTAGCATTTTAAAATGAATTTGTATCTTTCTCTTTTCAGTTTGGAGAATTAGGTGGATTTGCAGCAATTCAAGCCAAGCTCCATTCAGAAGATATAGAACTTGGGGTAAGTTAAACCACTATATGTGCCTGATGTAGTTCACTTTTTAGGGGGTTGGTATGTAACCCAAGGTACCTAGTCTGGATACATTAAATTAAATGTTAAAGTGTAAGTTAATCTTTACAGAAGCAGCTTTCATGGTTCTGATAACCATAGAAATGTTTATCCTTAATCATAATAACCAAATTTCAATATAAAGTGTTTAAAGTTTTTTTCCCTCACTAATTTCCCTTATCATAAGGTATTTTTTTCTCTTAATCTGTAATGGTTATGTGAAATTATCTTGCTGTTTAAGGACAGTTGCTAAATGTGGCAAGTGTGTGTACATAATAATTTTAGGCCTCAGTTAATTCAGAATTTATTTTATAGTACCAAGCACAAATAAAATATTTTAAGTTTGTTTAGTAAGCTTTTTGGTATTACAGAGATTCATAGACTGACAGAGAGCTGTAACAGGAGTTGAGAATCATCCCTCAGGTGCAATACCATTATCTTTTCATGTCAACTTCATTTTCTCAGAAAAATTTAACCTTGCAGTTAGAGGAGTAACTTAATCGTTAATTTTTCACAGACTGCTGACCTGTTTATAACTGAGAGTACTTTCTTCTGTTCTCTAGTTAATTAACCATTCAATTAAAAACTACTTTCTATGTACTTTTCATGTATAAGATACTGTGTTAGCTACTATAAATTGATCAGAACAGAAAATGATGTGGTAAAATAATATACTTAAATGATACAAACTGCTTAGAGTAGCGTTTATTTCTGTGAGACCACGATTAATCAGCTAACTCCCTTGGTCCCTCTTTGCATGCGGGAAATAACAGTCCAGGAGAGAGGCTGATAGTATGGTTGGTGCTAGGCTGACCCTTTCTTGCCACTCTCTTTATCCTTAAAAGATCACATGTCTGCCAGATCATAAATATTTCCACTAACACTTACCAGGGAGCCTCTTCCACTTTCCCTGAACATTAACTAGGCTGTTAGACTGTCATTTTAATCCCCACTGAAAGTATGTTAGAAATGACCTTATTGACCTGGAAGATAATAAGCAGTGATTTAAAAAGCACAACAAAAACCTGTTCAGATAAAAGGTTTTATCTAGCATACTTATTTCTTAAGAACTGGCTGTATACATCATTGGGTAGTATCAGAAATGAACTTAATTTTTTAAAAAAGATTAAAACACTATTTTCCTACAGAGTTAATTTTTAAAAAAGAAAAATACAGAGCCTAAAGTTCCTACCCTACTCGGATGAAAACTGGCTAAGGCTAGATACATATATAAGAATCTGGACTTACCCTCATTATTATCAAATGTCTTGAGTTTAAAGGTTCCTTCAAGATTTTTCTCTTAGGTCAGACCATTTTCCAGAGCAACTGTCGTTTGTTGTGGTCGATACAGAATTATATCATTTAGGTTGTATTGAGAAAATGATAAAATTCAGGCATAGGAAAAAGAGATTCCAAAGTTAAGACTCTAATTTAGTAAACAAAATAATTAAAATATCAGAAATGCCTGATTTCTGACTATTTAAAAAGGTGACTATGTCCCAGAATAAATTTAGGCCATGAGACTGAGTACAAGTAAATGTATTCATTTTATATTAACGTTTATATTCACATTAAATATTTTTGTATATGAAAACTACTAGGGGGAAATAAACCATTCACAATCTATTAAAAAACCTATACAGAGTAAGAAATGAAAGTCACCTTTCCTGCACCCTACCCCACAAATACACCTACCTCCTGGAAATGGTTACGCATTTAATGCATAGCCTTTCTGACTTTTTCCTAAATTTATATAAAACATGTTGTGCATGATCTTTCTCTCTTTAAGACTAAATTGTAATCAAGCTATACCTAGAAGCATATTTTCATTTAACGTTGTAGCCTGGACATCTTTTCAGGTTAGTGCTATCAGTGTTTTTAATGGTTCCAGTGCATTCCTGCAAATGTTGTACCATGATACAGTCACTTATTAATGAGCATTGGATTATTTCTTAGTTTTGCTATTGTAGAGAGTGTTCATATAAATTTGTCTTTATATGTATATGCAACCATTTCTGAAGGATAGATTCCTAGAAAATGGATTTTCTGGGTTAAAGACTATATTTTAACATTATAATCGACAGTGCTAAATCTCTTTCCAAAAAGTTGTTACGAATCTATACTCCCACAAAGGCATTTCCTAATACTCTCATTAGTGTTAAATATTTTCAGTATTTAATTTTCCAATATAATGGACGAAAAAATGGTATGTTATTATTTTATTTGTAATACTCTGATTTCCTGTGAATTTGAGCATATGATTCTTGGCTGTTTACATTTCTTTTGTAAATTGACCTAGTTATTTAGGTCTCTTTGGGTTGTCTTTGTAATGTTTAGTAATTCTTTTTATAATAAGCATATCAAAGCCATGTCTATTTTGTATGTTTATAAATTTTTTTCTCCCAGTCTTTTCCTTCTCTTTTTATTTTTATTGATGGTGTCTTTTGCTACACAGAAGCTTCAAAATTTTATGTAGTCATTATTTAATGGCTTAAAAGATTCCCCGCTTGAGGAATGTTTTCACATCTTAACGTTATAAAAAGGCTCATTTTGTTTTATATTTCACAATTTTATTTTTTAAACTTAGTTCTTGAATTATTTTACATTTATTTTTATATATTGTATAAAATAGAAACCCAGTTTTATTTTCTTCCAAATGGGTAACTAATTATTGTAAGATTCTCAAATGAGTAATTCATCTCTTCTTTACTATTTTGATTTGTTGGCTTTATAATATGTCACTGTCTAATGTGTATACGAATTTGTTCCTGGACTTCAGTTCCAATCATTCATTCGTTTGTTCATTCTTTGGCCATTTCTCTATTGCTCCACTGTTTTAATTGGTAGTGTCAGTTCTGCCCAGCATCATTCTTTTCTCAAATTTTCTTGATCATTCTTATATCTGTATTCTTTTGAATGTAGTCGACATGTCAGGTTCTCTTACAGAAAATCCCACTGAGATCATGCTTGGAATTGTGTTAAATTTATAAGTGAGAATGTGTGGAGAATTGACTTTTTTATATACTGGTCCTTTTCAGTAAAGAACATGGGCCTTTTATTTATTTTAGTCAAATTTTATAGTTTATTTGAGCCTTTTTTCTTTTGAAAGTCTTCAGTGTTTTTTTTTTGTTAAAGGCACATTTTACTCCTTCCCCAACGTTTTCCTCTTTTTTCAAATAAAAATTTTTAGTATTCTGTAATATGAACTTTAGAATCATTTCATCCAGTCTTCCAAAGAAGTTTAATTGGCATATTATGATTTATATTATGTTAAATTTTTATAATAATTTAAATGAATTGACATCCTTATATCAGTTCTTTCTGTCCAAGAGTATAGTTTGTCTAGTTACTCATTCATGACTTGATCAAACTACTATTTAAAATTTTCCCTAACATTTAAAAAGATTTGTTTGATGTTGAAAGAAGATAACCTGCTCACTTTTACTTCTAACCTTCACTGTCTTTTTTCAGGCAGTCTCAGCATTGGTGCAGCCCTTAGGCGTGTGTGCAGAGTACCTCAATTCTTCAGTCGTACAGGTAAGATGAGGCCATTTTATATTTACTTTTAGAAGGTTATCTAAGACATAGAAACAGTAATTTTCTTTTTATCAGAGTATTCAGAATTATGCCTAATCCAGATTAATTAGTAGTGAAAATATTACTAGAAGAAAAATGAAAAATGATTAATAATTTAAGGATAGGAAACTGCTAACATTTAAGTTTATTTACCTTTTCAATTTATCATTTTATCAAGTATAATTTGTATATGACAGCATATATTTTTATTCATTTTCTTATCTATAAAATAGGCTGCATACATTTCACTCCCCTTTATGGATTGTTTAAGGATTCAGTGTCATTATGTATTAAACTAGATCAGTGTTGAACAATCCACTAGGCTCACTTACTAGCTAAATCTCTCGCCACTGAATAACAGCAGATCTTGTCTGATTTCCTGCCTCTGCATGTTGTAAGTCAACAGGTCATAGAATACCCAGAGCTATGAGTGTTCAGTTTTATAATACATGAGGCCTATAATACTCTCTTCTTTCCCTTTTATTTCCATTAATAAGTTTTACTGAATAAAATGTCATATTGAAATACCTCAATTTATTACTTTTTTTTATAAATAAGTGTGTGAAACCTATAACTTTCAGAGATTTTTTAAAATCTCTGTAAATGGTTTTAAAAGCATAGTGTTTTAGGGGGGCAGTGTTTTGTATGTACTGTTCCTTCTTTCTAATACCTAATTTATTTACTTAGAGCTATTTTAACATTTTAACAAGGGAGATAACATTTTTTTTTGGTAAGTTTTAGAAATTTCTGCTATTTCTAAGTGTAAAATATCTTCTAACTTAACACAATATCTTAACACAAGTAGTCCAGCTGCTAATTAATTTTAAGTTCTTCAGAAATTCCAGGTTTTACATATAAGCAGTGTGTTTTAAAAAAAGAGTAAAAAGGTATGTGAAT
>NW_011888951.1:1741278-1759762 GCF_000151845.1 Pteropus vampyrus
GCAGTGTTTTGTATGTACTGTTCCTTCTTTCTAATACCTAATTTATTTACTTAGAGCTATTTTAACATTTTAACAAGGGAGATAACATTTTTTTTGGTAGGTTTTAGAAATTTCTGCTATTTCTAAGTGTAAAATATCTTCTTTAGATGTCAAAGTAATACTGCAAGATTTTCAAATGAAATAGAATGACCATTTCTTCATTCTGGATATTAAGCTCTTTAGAAACATCTAGTGTTCTTTCAACTTATTAAGTATATAAGTATCATTTGTTTTATAGCTGAAATACTAGGACACAAAGCAGCAAAATAGTTTAATAAATATTAATAATTTAATAATTGGCATTTAATAACAGGGCCAGGCTTGGATTTTTGAATTCATCCTCTTATGCATTGCTCCATGGAAAGAGATTTAACACAAATAGTCCAGCTGCTAATTAATTTTAAGTTCTTCAGAAATTCCAGGTTTTACATATAAGCAGTGTGTTTTAAAAAAAGAGTAAAAAGGTATGTGAATTTCCAACCAAAGCATATTTAACTTCATTTTTATTTTAATTCTATCAAATATCCAACCTTAAATTGAGCAATAAATTCATACTATGAATTTATTCATATCATAGTTATACCACGTTACTTGCCATAAATTAATAATTGTCTCTACCGCTTGCTATTTGTATGACTTTGGAAGGCTTATATAAATTGTGTCTTAGCTTCCACATCTGCAAAATGGTGATGATAATCATGCCCTATCTCACAGTGTTGCAGTGAGAATTAAGCAGGGCTGGCACATGCTGACAAAAACAGTGTGACTTGCCTTTTACCCTGACAGCCTTCAGTCTTCACTGTACAACCTATGTAAGTCTAAATGAAGACATTCTATTTGGTTAATTGCCTGGTGTCAATTTAATTCATGGCTAATGTTTTCTTGGCTTCGACAGCAAATATTGTTCATCTTCTGTCATCACCAAATAAATTTTTTAAATTGTTTTACTTGAATGGAAGTGATTATTTAGATCTAGCTTATATTTAACTACTTCTCACATACTATTTAGAGTTAGTTATCTGATTATGCTGCCATCCTGGAGTAGCAGCGTGTTGTATGAGTCTCATCTATACACCTCATTTATATCAGCATGCAAAAGTAGTGCATATAACAGCATATTTTTCATGGTCTGCTTGTATTCATTTTTTTTTAATCTATTACAAAATATTGACTTGATTATAAAAATAATATATACTCATGCTTAATGTTTAAAAGTTAGTCCATGTGTCTTTGGTTGCTTTTTAAAATTACCCTTGGAAGACAGTAATGATAAGGATTGCACCTATCTGATATTAAAGAAGCTGAGGCACAGTTAAGGATTTTTACTTGAGTTAGTGTCAGCTAGTTAGTGGCGACTCTGATACTCAAATTCAGATCTTAGTATTGCACTCTCTCCTTTGTGAAATGTGAATAAAGAAGTATCTCCTTTCTAGCTTTGGGACAGATTCAGGAGTTTTGTTAACCATAGTGCTTTTTTTCTGAAGCCCATGCTAGACCCGGTCATTCTTACTACGATCCAGGATGTGCGGAGCGTGGAGGAAAAGGACCTTAAAGACAAGGTAAGTGCTGTCTCCAGGCTGGTAGGCCCCAGTGCCTGTTGGTCCATGGAAGTAGAGCCAGTACCTGGGTCTAGGTTCACACAACATTGCTCTTGGGATTCTGGTCACATTAAAACTCAATCAAATTAATTTTACATTTCCTAACCGAAATATGGCTTCTTCCGAAGCACCGGTGGTTGGTTTTACCTCAGTCAGTAGAATAAATATAGGATTCTCAGTGGTACTCTTCCGAATTTACTCATATGTTGATTTTGATCATATTTTCATTTGTAGCATTGAAGAAGCTTTAAAATAATTCAATATTAAAAGTTTATCCAGAGTTGTTTAGAGCAATTTTAACATTTAAATTTAACATGATTTGTTTTAGTCTGCCTTGAATTTCTCACAGGACCCTTCACTTTCCTTTGCCCACCTACATGCTAACTTGTTTAGAAATAAAATGAGTTAATTGACCATGTGGCATATCAGATACCTGTAGACTGTTAATGAAAAATGTCCTGTATTTCCTGTGTGTGTAAGAATTAGGATCAAAATGTTTTCATGATTCCTTTCTTTGTTTGTGTGTGTGTGTGTGTATTTTTAATAGAGATTGGTTAGCATCCCCGAGCTCTTGTCTGCCATTAAGTTACTCTGCATGCGCTTCCAACCAGATCTGGTGACCGTCGTGGATGACCTTCGACTAGACATCCTACTACGCATGCTGAAATCACCACATTTTAGTGCTAAAATGAATTCCCTCAAAGAAGTAAGTTTGCATTTGTTTCTGGAAGACTTAAAGCACAGACATTTAAGTTCTGTCAATTTGTGGTTATTAACATAAAAATGTTGGGAAATGAAGAATAATTTTTTGTATTCATATGAAAAATAAATAACGATTACAGATAAAATGGCGTAAATATTTATAATTGTTAATAAAGTGATCTTTTATATATATTACATTCAAAATTCATTCTCTGAAATATTTGCAATATTTAGTGCTTTTGTGAAATTTTCTTGAACATAATTCCTTGGCATACAGTTTGAGATCTATTTTTTACCCTAAGGGTATGATTCCTTTTATTATATTTCAGATATGTGTTTACTTAAACCAAATCTTCTAACTAGGGTTGGAACAAAACCAAAATGACTACAACTGTGACAATATAAACAAAATGATGGAAATTAATTTATATAGTTTCCTAAACTTTATATGAGCATAGTTAACTTGGTGAGTGACAGGTGGAACCAGTACAGTTCAGTCATAATTCCGGTTATTTTTTCCTTCAGTGACATTAATTAGAATTCTTGGCTGCAAGGGAAATAAGCTCATCTTAAATCATGTTATACCAAGAGAGGACTTTAATGGAAGAAGGCTAGGCTGTTTCACATGATGACAGCTTGACAAGCCAAACCGTATAAGGGCAGGGACACATGTGAGCAATAGGAACAATTAGAATTCAGGACCTAACCACTGCCAGGACTCATTCAAATCTATCTCTGCTTTTTGGAGCATGTTGGCTTTGTTTTCCCTCTACCAGCAGAGTGACATCTTTCATATGGTAGGACATCATGGCCATGGATAGCTCCCTTCATCAGGAAGAGACTAATACTTTCACTCTGGTTCCAAATATAGAATTTGGAGGACTTGCCTTGATTAAAGTTAAGGTCAGATGCTCATCCCTGAGCCCATCAACAGAGGCCCAGGGAGTGTGAGGTATAAGGATGGCTTCATGTTTTTTTAAAAGAAACATCACAAATAAGTAGTCTGTTAACTTCTAATAACTGACCTTTGATACATTTTGGCAATTTGTCAGACCATATTGTAATACTGTGAAAGTCACGGGGAAATAATACATATCTATATATAAAGATTTTGATTATGCATATTCGTATTAAATTCAGCACAAAATCTTATCGTTTTAGGTAACCAAACTAATAGAAGATAGCACTTTATCCAAATCTGTGAAGAATGCTATAGATACAGACAGATTGTTAGATTGGCTGGTTGAAAATTCAGTTCTGTCAATTGCATTGGAAGGTAAGTTGCTTTAAAAAAATAAATATTACATAACATAATTATAAATAATATTTTTATACTAAAAATGCATGAAATTGTTGTTTTGACTGTGTTAGCTTTTAAATAATCAGAAAGTTAATATTGCTTTGAAGTACTAGAATCATGTTTAGAAAGTCAGCATTCACCGAATCTTTCTGTCCCTCTGGTGTTTCTTCTCTTAGGCAACATAGACCAGGCACAATACTGTGATCGTATAAAGGGAATTATTGAACTCTTGGGCAGTAAATTGTCTTTAGATGAGCTCACTAAAATTTGGAAGATACAGGTAAGTTGATCAGAATTACTTTTTTTGCCTTTCTCTGACATTTTCGTCATAAGGAGAGGGAGGAGGGTGGAGAATGAGCAGGGAAATGGAATTCCTATCTTGCTTTAACCAGAGCAGCTCTACTCAAATCTGTTTTACAATTTAGAGTTTCTATTAAGATTGTATGTGTGAAAAGTATTCCACTAAAAAGTATAAAATTACTGATATAGTCTAGTCTTCTCATTTCTCAGGTTAAAATATGAAAAGCCTTACTGCGGGGCTATATAGCAGTTATTGGCAGAGCTAGAAATACGTATCAATCCAGTGTTCTTTTCACTACATTGCTTATCAGTTTTCATTAATAATTTTTTCCCATTTAATTCTCTTAAATGAGGATGATAGTAATACTGAGTTTACAGATTTCATCTTACCAGACTCTCAGCAGCTATGACAGAATTGATCGTACCCTTCATTTTTCTTTTTCCTTCACTTTATTAATAGTCCATTCTACTTGTTCTCCTCCTATTTTTCTGGCATTCTTTCTTAATTCTCCTTTACTAACTTACTCTCTTCTACTTTGTAAATACGAGTTTTTCTCAAGCCTTAGTCTTTAGCCCTTTTTTTACTATATAATCTTTCACTAGTCAATTTCATCCACTCCTATGGCTTTAACTACATTTAGATGCTGCTGACTCTCAGAATTGTGTCTCTAAATCACACCTCTTCTTGGAGCTCCAGTGCAGTTTATCTAAATGCATAACTATTATACCTTCACATGTGTTATCTCATAGGCATCTCAAATTTAGCATGTCTAAACCTAGTCATTTTCCTATCAATTTCAGTAATGGTATTATCCTTCATTTAGTTGCTAAGCCGGGAAGAAGCCTGGAGCTCACCTCAACTATAGCCTCTTAATCACTGTATCATTCATAATCTAGTTAGGAAACAAACTATGCTATGTATTTCAGAGGGAATTGAATACAGGATATTGTTTACAAAGGTATTGCTAGGGCAGAAGAGCAAAAGAGAGATGTATGAATGCTGTAGGAGCAAAATGGAAAAATAGATATTAAGTCCAAGGAGAGGAAGCTGTTTTGGGAGGTTCTTTCACTACAAGTGCTAGAATTGTCAAAGAGGTGACACTGCCACCAGGGCTTCTGGAATTCCTTGCTGCCACAAATGCCAGTACCTTTATCCAGTCTCTAAGTATAAACCAGAAACACTTCTTTCTTCCTCCTGCCTGCTCATCTCCCAGCAATGCCTCTCATTGGTCAAACATTATGGGAGCAGAGCTGGCAGAGGAAATGGAATTTCCCAGTCTGACATTACAGAGCAGACTATAGAAAGTTAGCTGCAGGACTGAAAGAAAACATTCCTGGGTCCTCTGAATATTACTTCCCATGTCTTGACTTTAGTTGAATGCTCTCATTTAATTTTGTTTTGTGTGTGTAAGTTTTGAATCCACGTAGTTTGAAGGTTAGAGACCATGACGTATATATTATATATCTTTACTACATTCAATGAATATATGTGTAGTAGATACTTAGCAAGTTCTTGTAGGATTGAATTTTTAAAGGTCCCCCTGCCTTTCAAGTCTCTCAGTTGGTGAATAGTAAGGTATGATGAGTCGTAATTGAGGTTATAAAGTGAATTTCAACCATAAGGTTGACCCATGGGGTCTGAAGCAGAGACTTACTGCCCATGGGATAACTAAATATTAATTGAAGTCATAAAATATCTATAAGCAAAATTAAAAGTGAGACAGATAATACTCTCAATTGAGGCCATCAAGATCGTTTATGAAATGCCAAAAGTATGTTTGTCTTGTAATTAGTTTGATTTTTTTTTTAGCCAGTTGAAAATATTTTGTTCTCTTGAAATGAATATGTCAGATAAAGAATTTGGTTATCATCTTTTTTTTACATTGTATTTTTAAAAATTTAATGCCCCTGGGAATTTTAAAAGAACAACTGATAACCATTAATGGTTGCTTCATGTGGTCTTGCCAATATTTTCATGCAAGTGAATGCTAATTAGACTAGAATCAATATATCTTTGTTACTGTTTTGCTTTTGCTTTTATAAATTGCCAGGCTAAGGTTTTTCCAAGCTCTAAGACTTTTTCTTAATGTCTCCTTTTCTAGTCAGGACAATCATCTACCGTGATCGAGAACATTCATACTATTATTGCTGCAGCTGCTGTCAAATTTAATTCAGATCAGCTTAATCATTTGTTTGTTCTCATTCAGAAGGTATGTATTCAGTTAAACGTTCTTACTTTTAAGTTTTTCTAAAATAAGCTTATTTTGAAGCCTTCCCTCTCTAAATAGTTGTGTTTAAATGTACTCTTCTTACATTATTAAATATTTTCCGCTCAAGTTTAAAGCTTTTGTATATTTTGCCAGTTTGGTAAAATTGGATAGTGCAGCATCTTGTCTTTTCTGTTCTACAGAGCTGGGAAACTGAGAGCGATAGAGTAAGACAGAAGCTACTGAGCCTAATTGGACGAATAGGCCGGGAAGCTCGCTTTGAGACCACTTCTGGAAAGGCAGGAGAATCAAATGAATTTTTCTAGCTACAAATACTTAAAAGTTTTACTTGTGTACTGGTTGGCTTATATGTGGTATTATTGTAGGTGTTAGATGTACTCTGGGAACTGGCTCATCTCCCAACGCTGCCCAGTAGCCTTATTCAGCAAGCCTTGGATGAACACCTGACAATCCTTAGTGATGCATATGCAGTGAAAGAAGCAATCAAGAGGAGCTACATCATAAAATGCATAGAAGATATTAAAAGGGTTGGTTTTATCTTTGGTCTGGTTTTGTTGTCAGAGCAATAGAACTGCGTAATTAGAGTCAAATAATTTTCTTTCCCTATTATGTGATGTAAACTAAGTATCTTATCTGGAAGCTCTTACCTTAGAGTTTAAGATTGGGAAATTGTAGGTACTGCTTTTACCAAGTCACTTACATTTCTCTTAAAATTAATTCTCAGCCTGGAGAATGGTCGAGTTTGGAAAAAAATAAGAAGGATGGATTCAAGGTAAGAATTTGCAAATGGAACGAACTAAAAGGTACACTAATTTAATAATTCCTTTTAATAAATTGCATCATAATTTTAAGATGATGTTATTTTTAGTGTTTCTTAGAGTAATGTGCAGATATAAACTGTCATTGAAATATTTTATGACCTGTGCTTGATTATTTAAAGCTTGGGGAGTTATTGACTCTGAAAGGGGAAAAAGAATCCAGAGTCACATGCAAAGAGTAGAGAGTACTTTTATTATATTATTTTCATAAAATTATAAGGCCTTAAAGTTAGTCTTTCTTTTTCAAAGTAATTCCAAAATATGCACAACTTTAGTAAGTTACAGTGGAGTCTAAATAAATATCAGGCCCATTTTTCACCCGTAAGGGAGAAATGGAAGAACATTCATAGAGTAAGAAAGAGAAAGAAGGGAAGAAGGTGGTCCATTTAGTGCTGGCACGTAGTCGTTTTTCAGGTGTTTGATTTAAATGTGTTCCTAAAGTAATTCCTTAGACAGTTATTGAGTGAGTGCCTGCTGCTAGGGCTTAGTTTTAGAAGGTAAGCTTGGATCATGACTGAAAGCCCCACCCTTCAGGTCTCTGTCTCCAGGTTGCAGTGGACTTCTGGACTGTCCTTTAAAAGGGCAGTTATTAGACTAAGCAGTGATGATTGTTGCTCTCCTGTCACTCTACTCCATAAATGTCAAGTCTCTCCTTACGAGAGGGCTGATCACAGTGGCTGTCCACCAGAATGCATGTCCGTCGTTGCAGCAGCCCTGATCAGAGTAGTGGTGTCCTCCTCCCACCGTAGGACCAAACATGAAGCCTAGCCACCAGAGGGATTTCTTTTTACTGTTAACATAAAAGGTTTTGGTAAATAGCTAGTGGCTTAGTGCTTTCATTGGTAAATTTTTCTTGGCTTTCACTAAGAAATATTTCTTTAAAGATCTTGACTACTGCTAATTGTCATTGGTATATTCAGAGACTGTCAGCTCTTATTAAGGGGTTTTTGGTAATTCAGTGGGCTTTCATTTGCTTATGTTATATTTGGTCGTAAAGTTTAGTTGGAGACATTTAAGAACTTTGTGTTTTATATTTCTGATATTGAATTTGATCAAGTGAATTTTCTACATATTATTTAGCTTTAGAGATTTTAAAAGTCATTCATGAACTGGAGCTGGTAATGCTCAGGTGGTGAAGAATTAGAATTACTCCTTTAAATCAACAACATTGCTCTCTTTCTACTCAGACACAAATGAATTTTTCCAGTTTTTTCAGCTCAGTGATTCAGATAATTTAGCAGTCTCTGTCTTTATGATTGAAACTCATCCAGAGTTACTTAAGAATTTTAGCTTCTTCAGTAGTAGTAGTAAGAGGAAAAGGGTATCTATAGAGATATGATCTTTTCTTCTTAGTGACATATATATTTCTTTATAGATATGAAAATCCAAGCTGAAAAGACCTTTCTTTCCTTCTTTGAAAATGGCTTTTGAAACCAGAAAATTCTTCCTGACCTCTGTTCCTTCTTTGTTACAGCTAAGCATTACTTAGGTCCTTCTAGCCAGTAGCATCGCTACATCTTTATTGCTTCTCTTTACAGCCACTTCATTCATATCTATTGTTTTATAAGAAAACTCAAAAAGTAATAGGGAGAATTTTGGAGTCATTTTATGAATCTCGAAAGGAATATTCTTCCTTTTTTTATTTCCCACTGCTCCCAGTAAAGAAATTCTGATGTACCATTATTTCATGCCAAATAATATCTTGCATTTATATAGCACTTTTCAGTTGACTAAGTGCTTTCACAGATATTCCTTTAAAGTACATGTGACTGAAGTGGGGCAGTGGGAAGATCAAAGCCCCCTAGATATGTAAGACTCCAGGCAGGGGGGTGAATTATATACTGCCACTAAAGGTGTTTTTCTATGCTATGCCCTTTCCTGCCAGGCAGCAAGGTGGGCTGACTGGGGATTATGTCTCCCTGCCAGGCTACACAGAAACTAAGCAAAGGGTAAGACAAGATCACCCACTTCTTATTCCCCTCCCACCCTCAGCTACCTCTATTCTCCCAACTGATTCCCTTTCCCTCTGCTTTTGACACTCTTAAAATTCCCGAGTTCCACTTTTGTGTTCAGAAATTCTCACCTTTATTTTTTAACTTTATTTCTGTAGATTCTGCCAGGATACCCTTGGCTTCCATGGTCCTCTTTCCTTTGCTTCTTTTATATCTTCCACTGTCTACCCCAACCCTCTTCGTCTTATTTCACTTCCTTTTTCCTTCAATTACAAAATTTAAATGTACTCATCCAAAAACAATTACTAAACCAAAAAAATTATTTTTACTCAGTAGTAGTTGCATATTCCTTAAGTCATTATCTTAAGGCCTCCTGGCTCAGTGCCTGGCAGCCCTTCAATTAATGTTGTTCCCTTCCTCTTACTTCCTCCCCTTCACCCTACAAGAACCCTAAAATTGTTACTTACCCATAGTTACTTACCAGTAGAGTGGGCTCTATGTGCCAAAACATGTAACTGAAAGTAAAAGTAGCAAGATATCCTTAGTACAGTCTCACAGTGATGTGGTTAGTATGGGAGGAAATACTTTAAAAATGTTCTCCTATGTAAAAATTTTTACTTTGATTCCAAATAAATGGCTAGGTCTGGAAAAACAAGACAGATGAGCAAGTGGGGATGTTCAGCTTTGAGAAGAGAGAGCTCAAGAAAGAATATGAAAGCCTTCAGATACGGAGAGGATTATTACAGAGAATTTTTATTCAACTTACTTTTTATGTCTCTTAAGACGTTATGGGAAGGCAAATTTCATTATGATAGATCAAGGAACTGAAATGGATGCACTACCTCCTGAGTTCCTCATCATTGGAAATACTAGGACTAACTAGTCATTTATCAAAAAAAGAATAAGAGGAATTTAGGCATAGATTTGCAGGCTAAGCCACTTTGATCTCTAAGGCTTCATCTGATGTTAAAAGTCTAATTTGGACATACCATTAACTCTTACTTATAAAACCTCAGCTCCACTATTAGACATTACCAAATACGTTCATTATAATTGTTCACCTTAGTATTTTGCCCTTTTTGTGAGTGGAGAAGAGTGATTAAAATTTTTCTTGTAACTTGGCAACATGTCGTAGATACGGTGGAATCAATGCTATCTGTCTTATTTGCTAAACTTTGGAAAGGCCATATCAGAAATGCTTTTTAAATCCCAATTTTATGTTCTTTTCCTTTTAATTTTATTTGATAGCGAGCTACCTTCAAAGGATAATTTTGAGTGTCAAATAAAAATATTCTAACCAAAATGGACTTAATTGGTCATAATGATACTTTTTAATGTATCTGAGTATTTGCTAAAGGGTTTATATTTATACCCTAATGTTTGTAATCATTTTAGAAGGTATCAGTTTAGATTTAAGGCTTAGAGTTTTAATCCCTGTTATTTTGCAACTTTTATGTTTTAACAGAAATATTCTAGCTAGCCTCATAAATAGTTGGTCTTTAATATATACCTTATTTCTCTGATTCTAAGATGCTAGTGATTACAACTTGCATCACAAATTTAATAAGCTTATAAAGAAGTGCAAAAAAAACTACATTTTACTTTTACTGTCTGTTTGTTTAGATTCACAATTAGAGCTTGAGTCTCAGCTTCCTTTGGACCACTATGTACAGCTTCCCTGTGGCACACTGCTTTTCATTATCTGTAGTAGTGTTTTTGACCTCTTTGAAATCTTTAAGATTGACTATAATTTTGAGGCATGTTGAAGAATAAGGAGGTTTGTGTCCTTGTCCTTTCTTATAAAACTCAAGCTGCTTTTTTCTTTCATTAAATTGTGTATACTACAAGTTAAACAGCTTCTCTGGAACTAGGTGCAACTTTGGACAGAGAGACATTTAGTGCTGAGTGATAAAGCCCTTCACAGGGTATGAGTCTGTCACACCAAATTCCCTTGGCTGAAAAAATCTTTGGTCCTATGACCACTGGCAGTTTTCTTTGCTTTTATTAAATTGATAGACATGGCAGTCTAGTCAGTTTTACTTTATAGCATAATCTTTTTGATAGCATTTAAGTAACAAATCAGTGATCTAAATATAAGTTGAAAATCTTTTCCTTGTTTGGTGTTACTATACCAGTAATAAATAAAATGACAGGTAAATGAACCAAGTACATTTTGTATACAGCTAAGTTTGCACATACTCAGGTAAGGACAGCTGTCTTAAAACTTCTATGCCTAGTGGCTAGTAAGGTTTTTTTTTTTTTTAACATAATTTTAAGAAGTGTCAATTTCAGAACAGTTGAAATTTATAAAACCTGTATCTTAGAATCCAGGAAATACGGTATTTGCTGATTGATTGGCTGATCTCTGGGAAAGCCAGTATTATTTTGGCATAGCTCTCACATTTATATATTCCGTAGTACATACAGTATTTTTCTACAAAAGACATGAAAAGTAGTTTTCCACCCCCTAGGGGTCTTCTTGGTCTTACAGAAAGACGTTAAGAAGCAATAAAGCTTTAAAAAATGATCCTTTAAAGCAAATGTTAAGGACTTAAATGGTTACTCAGTTTTTTAGAGACTTATTTGATCAATTGATTAATAGTGTTTAACCTGATATCGTTAACAAATTTTATAATGCAATCTCGTAGTTTGAAGATGTTGTTAAAAAGCAAATTCTCTTTTTAAAGATGAACATCAGACTTTTTAGATATGTACAATGAAAATCTGAATTGTTTTGTACCAATTTTAGAAATAATACATTTGAAAGCATTTTGAAAAACATAAACTATAAGTATAAAATGGCTGTAATAATAAAAATAGAATTCTCTCATAAAGTTGTTTTAACTAAGAAATACAAGCCAATCATGAATATTTTCTTTAATATTTAGATTATTATCAGTATCTTGATCATATCATTGGTAACTTCATCATATAATTATAGACAACCATATTTATATACCATTTTATTTATCAGCCAGTTCAGTCTAATCCAAATTAAACTTTTGCCATCAATTTATTTTATTATGTCAACATGTCCTAGCAGCCTGTGCTACTTAATCTGTCCTCTGAAGTCGCTAATTCCTTGTCGTCTGTTTTTTGCTGATGAGCCCTTGTTCATTTGCTGTCACTTCACATCCATTCCTGTTTGCAGTTCTTGACCTTAGGAATAATTGCATGCAGAATAAGAAGTTGAAGACCAAGTTATGAGTGCATGGAGATAAGCTATAAATGAGCAATGTGAGGAGAAAAATAATAGAATGTGTAACAGTGAAGCCTAATTGACTTGGAAATTTTTTATAGCTAATAAATTTCATCAGCCATTTATTTCTAAATTTAATTAATGTAATTTCTTTTTAACTCCAGTCATCTCAGCTCAATAATCCGCAATTTGTATGGGTGGTACCAGCTTTGCGTCAGCTTCATGAAATCACCCGCTCATTCATAAAACAAACCTATCAAAAGCAAGACAAGGTAAGAGAATAGCTATATTTGATTATTATACAATTACTTACATAATGTTTTATAATAACAAAACTTGAATAAAATTTCTGAGTCACTATATTTTATGGCTATTAATGTAATTCACTTGAATTATTTAATAATCTTAAGTTTAAACATTCTGCTTTCAATTCAGTGGAGCTTTTCTTTTGATATATCCCTAATTCATTTCCTTTTTATTTTCTTAATTTATTGAAATAAGCCAATTTTAAAAGTTTGAATGGTATTTTAGAAATTTGTTTGAAAAGACTCAAAAGAGTTCTTTTTAAAAACTCTTTTAGAAGCAAAATTTAGCAGAAAAATTATTAGTTCCCTAGTAAAAGTACATACCAGTTTGACTTTATTTACTTCTGTGTAGGAAATATGAGTGAAGAAATTATGTTTGCTATCACTCACCCAGGACTGCATGCTAACATAGAAGTTTGTATTAAACTGACAAAATAACTAAATTCTCATACTTTTTTTGTTGTTGTTTTTGCCAAGAGCATTATTCAAGACTTGAAGAAAAATTTTGAAATTGTGAAATTGGTAACAGGAAGTTTGATAGCTTGTCATCGACTTGCAGCAGCCATGGCTGGACCTGGAGGCTTAACTGGTTCAACACTAGTAGATGGTCGATACACTTACCGGGAGGTATCGGCACTGTGCTTTTGTTTCACGATTTACAATGTTCATCTGGACTTTTTGCACTTGAACTGTAAAAATATTTGTCGAATGTAATTCTAAAAAGTTGGCATAAGATATCTTTATAGAGATGGAACAATTTTACATCTTGACTATAATCATTTCAAAATAAAATTTTAGAAATTTGGTGTCACCTAAGAACTGCACATTTAGATAAAGTAATAAAAATAAACCTCTTTGTCTTTGATATGAAATACTAATTGTCAGTTCTTGTGGATAATTGCTTTTGTTTTCAAATCAGTTGATTAGTAGTAGTATTTTTAGAAATTAGAAAAAAATCTTACCACACCAGTTGCAAGTTTGTGGTATTTTACTTTGAGATTGCTGAAATTATATTTTGTTGGCATCTAAAGTCAACTGAATTTATAATAGACGTGCAGAAGTAACTTCTACATTGTACTGTCAACTTGTAAACAGATTTCTCACATTTACTTTACCCTTAATTATATGAAAAAGCATTAGATGAAATAATTTTTTAAAGTTTTTTAAAATTTTTGCTTGTAGGTATGAATGCCTAGAGCTAAATAATTATCTTTTTTTTTTTTTTTTTTTTTTTGTAGTATTTAGAGGCCCATCTAAAATTTCTGGCATTTTTCTTGCAAGAAGCTACTCTGTATCTGGGTTGGAATCGAGCCAAGGAAATCTGGGAGTGTCTTGTGACCGGCCAGGACGTTTGTGAATTAGATAGAGAAGTAAGAAGATGGTATTGTGGGTAAAGAAAGGCAGAAGCGGGACTTAATATTTCACTTTTTGTGTGTCTCACATCTTCATATCTAAACACTTTCAATTTACTATAAATGCTAGAAAAATATTTTATATGATATATGTCTGTGGTATAAATAAATGTGTGAGTACTTTGGTAATTTTGATACCATTCTGGATAAAACTAAATTAAGCCACGTAAGTACAACCAACGAATTTTCAGTATATCTTTTAGTGTTTTTCCCATTACATGAAACTAATTTTAATTTACCAAGAGAAAACTGAGTTCTGTATGATATTATACCCCAAAAACACCAAAGAAGAATGAATGCCTTGACAGATTTTTTGAGCTATAATTAAACAGCTGAAAATAGATTAAACCAGGGGCACAACACCTGTTTTGACGTTTTCTAACAGTGAAACACTGTTTCCTCCTCTCATTTTACAGGATAATAGTAACTATTTCATAGGATTGTTGAAAGGACTAAATTTGTAACAGTACCTGACACATAAGTAAGGCTTATTAATAAATTTTCGTGAAAATACTCAAGTATGAAATTCAAAGAAAAATACAAATATATGTTTTCATTATCTGTAGGAAAGTTTGGTAGTAACTTACTGTTTTATTTAGTCTAGAGTTCTAAGCATTTCAGTTTTGAGTGGTATTTTAGCAATATAAATTTTTGAAAAATTAAAAAATAATTTACCTTTACTGTCCCAATTTGGAAGTATTTTTCTGAAATAGATTTTAGTTAAAGGATGCTATTTGTCTTGATCCACAGATGTGTTTTGAATGGTTTACAAAAGGGCAGCACGATCTTGAGAGTGATGTTCAACAGCAACTTTTCAAGGAGAAAATTCTTAAATTGGAATCATATGAAATCACTATGAATGGTAGGACAAATGTAAAATCATTGTTTTTAGTTCTTCAAAAATTTTTATTCTTCCCTGCTAAGCCAACTTCTCAGAAACAACCAGATAGTTTGGAATTTCTTCTGGACTTTTCCTTGTGCATGTAAAGACATAAATATATATCTGTTTATATACACAGATAAATTCCTTTCTATATAAATGGTATCTTATAATTAATTTTTTAATTTTACGGCCTGATAACTCAAATTGCCAAACTATCTTTTCATGAAGTTACTTAGTTCAAAAAGGATTCATTTAAGATAAAAATTTGTCAAAGTATAGAAATCTTCTTTGTAGGTGTTTTTCATTGAAATTTTTTATTGAAATATAATTCAGATACCATAAAATTCACTTTTTACAATCATTGGCCTTTAGTATAGTCACAAAGTTGTGTAACCTTCACCACTTTCTAATCACAAAACATTTCATCTCAAAAGGAAATCCTGTACCCATTAGCAGTCACTCCCATCCACCCCTACCCCCAGTCTCTAATCTATATTCTGTCTTTACAGATTAGCCTAATTCGAGCATTTCATATAAATGAAATTATATAATATGTTGCCTTTCGTATCTGGCTTTTTTCATTATCCTGAGGCATAATGTTTTCAAGGTTCACCCAGGTTGTAGCATGTATCACGTACTTCATTTCATTTAGGCTGAATAATATTCCATTGTAAGGATATACCACAATTTGTTTATCCATTCATCAATTGATAGACATTTGGATTGTTACCACTTTTTGGCCAGTGTTAATCGTACTTTTATAAACTTCTTGTACAAGTTTTTGTGTGAACACAGGTTTTCATTCCTCTTGAGCATATACCCTGGAGTGGAATTGCTATATCATAATTAACATTTGAGGAACTGCCAAATAGTGCAACGTGGCTGCAATATTTTAAATGCCATCAGCAATGTATGAGGGTTCCAGTTTCTCCCGATCCTAACCACTACTAGCTATTGTCTATCATTTTTGTTTTAGCCATCCTAGTAGGTATGAAGTAGTATCATGTGGTATTGATCTGCTTTTCCCTGAAGACTAATGTTATTATGCTTATCAGCCATTTGTATATCTTCTTTGGGGAACTGCCTATTAAAATCTTTTGCCTATTTTTTAATTAGGTTATTTTGTCTTTTTATTGTTGCACTGTTGAATTCTTTATATATTATGAATACTAGCTCCTTATCGGATATATGATTTGCAAATATTTTGTCCCATCCTATGGGTTGTCTTTTCCCTTTCTTAATAGTCCTTTGAAGCAAAAAAGGTTTTAATTTGATACAGTCCAGTTTATCGAAGCAAAAAAGTTTTTAATTTGATACAGTCCAGTTTATCTATTTTTTCTTTTGCTGCTGTACTTTTGGCACCATATCTAAGAAACCATTCCCTAATCCAAGGTCTTAAAGATTTGTGCTTATGTTTTGTCTTAAATGTTTTATAGTTTTACTTTTTGATACGCTTTGAATCTTTTCATTGATCTAAAATGCATGAATTTATCTGACATTCTATAATTTTAGGTTTTAACTTATTTAAGACGTTTTTTGAAAATGTGAATCTCTGCGATCATCGATTGAAAAGACAAGGAGCTCAGTTGGTAAGTACATCATTTTCAAATCTAGATAATTTAGATAATCCAGTAAAACTTGATATTCAGCAAAAAGCATGCTGTAATTGAGATTAAACATGATTTTTTTTTTTAAAGCGTGAGTAACCCCTTGCCTGTTGTTTTCTAAAACAGCTTCCCTTTTCAACACATCTAACTTCTCAAATCTCTCTTTGTTTCTTACTGATCTGGAACAGCTAGCAGCCTCCTGTGGCTAGCTGAATGTGAAGTAAGATAGTTCCATCCAAGCTACCAACTCCTCAGATCTGTCAATCTTCACGTTCCTAAAAAAGTAACAAAATCTTCAATTTTGGAATCATAGTGTCAGAGTTTTGGGGAGAAAATTTTAAGAACAGACAAGCAGGAAAATGAGCTATAGAATGTTTACAGCTGATGTTTATATTTACATATGCACCTTTAAAAAGAAAGACAAAAAAATAACTTTTTTTTTCCCAAGAGTGTTTCATTTATGACCTGGCTTCCTGGTGGTAAGAATTTTTACAAGATCTTTTAAGCCCTTGGGAAGACCGATGAGCCCCAACGATTACTAACTACTTCTAGCTTGACTCATTTCTTTTTGAAGAAGAGTTCCTGAAATGGTGCCCATCTCACTCCTCTGCTATTTCTGCATCAGTACCTCATCTGGGTAGATGTCTAGTTTAGTATAAAGGTGTCTGGAGAAAAATCTCCTTATCTATCCTGGTTCCCTTGGATGCTGTCCATTGTTTCTGTGGGTCGTTTTTTTTGTTGTTGTTTTAAAGTTCCATATTGGTACAATATATCTTCTCACATAGCTTGGTTTTTGCGGCCTTAATTTTGAACTAAAGAGGTGTAAACTTAAATTGTAACAAAATAATTGGTGTGCTATATAATGCTTTTTTCTTTTAACAGTATGTAGAAAAGCTGGAATTGATAGGAATGGATTTCATTTGGAAAATAGCCATGGAATCACCTGATGAAGAAATTGCAAATGAAGCTATTCAGTTGATCATAAACTATAGTTACATTAATCTAAATCCTAGGTTAAAAAAGGTGGGTATCCAAGGGAAGAAAATTATATACAGAAGAGCAGAAAATTATACATATTTTTGTTTATAAGTTGGTATGCCTAAAAATAGGCTTCTTTATTTTGATGTTTTTGTCCTTAATGATTACAGCTAAATGCCGGACTAATTTTAATTTCCGTATGCCTCTTACTTTTAGGATTCTGTATCATTACATAAGAAATTCATTGCTGATTGCTACACAAGATTAGAAGTGAGTAGCAAATTTTATTTAACCTGTTTTTGAAATAAATGCCTTATTTTTTTCCTTTTATAAATTTACATTTTGAGATCATATATAATGTTGATATTTGTGGCTGGATCCCATTGAAGAATTTTTGAACAGTGCCACATTGTAACATAAGGAACAGATATTTGCTTTGATGTCCCCAGTATGGAAGTATACTTCATAGAAGATTGTTCCTTCTCCCTCCACCACCCCTCTTTCCTGCTTTACGCCACCCCTGCCACCCCACCCCCGCCTCAGGGGTTTAGGTACTGTATTCAGAAAATAGGTCTACTCTACATTCTTCATTTCCAATAGATTCTTTTTATCCTTTTTATTTTTTGGTCCAGGAATTTTAAACAGGCATTTGCTTCTTGTCCTATACTTCTGTATGTTTTACCTTTATATTGTAAATGCTATTGAATACCATAGCAAGACACTCAGTAGTAGGTGGTATTGGTTGGCCATTAGAAGCCTTCTGTGTAATACTATCTTACGTATATTTACAATGCCTTATTTCTAGCATGATGGTTAAAGCATTAAACATTCATTTTCTTTCTTAATTTGTGCTTATTTGTTTTATACCTAATAAAGAGTATTCTAAAAACATAAAATACTACTGCCTCAGTTATCAATATGTCAAAAACATTTTGATGATGAATATATGCTAGAATCTGTATAGGATTTCCCAAGTTGCGACGTCTATCCAAATAAGTCGTCATAAAAAAAAACATTTAAAATATTCAGGTACACCTAAATGAGGTACCATGTAAATGTTAACATATGTATAATAGTAGTACTCAACTGGAGGTTATTTATCTTCCCACAGATTATTTGGCAATGACTGGAGACCTTTTAGGATATCACAGTTAGAGGAGTCC
>NW_011888951.1:1759812-1769148 GCF_000151845.1 Pteropus vampyrus
CCACCCCACCCCCGCCTCAGGGGTTTAGGTACTGTATTCAGAAAATAGGTCTACTCTACATTCTTCATTTCCAATAGATTCTTTTTATCCTTTTTATTTTTTGGTCCAGGAATTTTAAACAGGCATTTGCTTCTTGTCCTATACTTCTGTATGTTTTACCTTTATATTGTAAATGCTATTGAATAC
Organism: Pteropus vampyrus; assembly: GCF_000151845.1. NCBI lineage: Eukaryota > Metazoa > Chordata > Mammalia > Chiroptera > Pteropodidae > Pteropus > Pteropus vampyrus. The sequence goes on from NW_011888951.1 coordinate 1,759,999, forward strand.
CATAGCAAGACACTCAGTAGTAGGTGGTATTGGTTGGCCATTAGAAGCCTTCTGTGTGATACTATCTTACGTATATTTACAATGCCTTATTTCTAGCATGATGGTTAAAGCATTAAACATTCATTTTCTTTCTTAATTTGTGCTTATTTGTTTTATACCTAATAAAGAGTATTCTAAAAACATAAAATACTACTGCCTCAATTATCAATATGTCAAAAACATTTTGATGATGAATATATGCTAGAATCTGTATAGGATTTCCCAAGTTGCGACGTCTATCCAAATAAGTCGTCATAAAAAAAAACATTTAAAATATTCAGGTACACCTAAATGAGGTACCATGTAAATGTTAACATATGTATAATAGTAGTACTCAACTGGAGGTTATTTATCTTCCCACAGATTATTTGGCAATGACTGGAGACCTTTTAGGATATCACAGTTAGAGGAGTCCTATTGGCACCTACTGGTAGGTAGGTTATGAGCAGAGAGGTCAGGGATGCTGTTAACAACCAACAACGCCCAGGACAGTTCTCCATAACAAAAAGTTTCCAGTCCAAAATGTCAATAGAGCTGATGTTGAGAAGCCCTGATATACAATGATTATTTCTTATTTCATAGGCAGCCAGTTCAGCACTTGGTGGCCCTACTCTAACACATGCTGTGACCAGAGCAACAAAAATGCTTACAGCAACTGCCATGCCAACTGTAGCAACATCAGTTCAGTCTCCATATAGGTAAGCGATTGCAGAAGTTATAACAAATACACAATGTGTGAATAAATGTCAGTTTAAAAAAATAATTGACATCTTTTTTTTCTATGGAGATCTCTGAATTGTTTATTTCCTCATTTTATTTCATAACTTTTGCAAGATTTGTAGGTCATCTTCATAACCAAGTACTACTCTGCTCCTACCCCTCTACCTAGTAAACAAGTTTTGTTGTTTTTCTGATTCATTTTACTTTTACATTGTATAATGAATAACCTTCTCTATTTTGGTGGAACAAAGATATATGTATTGTATGAAGAGTAATTTTTTTTCATTTGAAATATTTGCTTGCTTAGACATCTTATAATTTCCTCCTTGAATAGTCAAATCCAGGGCATTAACAGCATAAGCAAAATGAAGTAGAAGATGATGATTATTAAAATTATACATTATAATCATAGTTAAAATATTTACTTAAAATTATTTTTCAAAATAATTTTAATAAGAACTTTATCACCAAATATTTGTGTTAAAACTTTGAACTGACGTTGTCTCTTAATCGGCATTGCTGTGTTTAGTGTTTTTGCTTATCAGTGAAAGCTGACTTCAATATTTGCTGTAGCTCTTTGATAAGTAAAGAGAATGATAGATCAGTAGTTAGAAACATCAGATTGAAGTAACTAAAACTTTTGTACTGTTTTATGAGCCTTTCATTACTGATAAACAACCTCAAATCAATGATGCCCAGGAAATCTTGGCAGGTGCTCAGAGAAGAGCTCACTCTCTGCTCACTCTCTGCACCCCACTCTGCCTCCCTCTAGCGATGGGTGGTCATAGTCTTTTTCAACTGGCGTGACTGTATGTTTGTGTGTATATATGTATGTGTTTTATTTATAGTTGGGGATGTTCCTTTTCTTCTTAAAGCCTCCCTTTAGAAAATGAATCAGGGCAATATCCTTGTTCACATTCTTATTTATCTTCTTTTTTAAAATGAGTTAAGTACTGTTTAGTGATACTTTATTAATATGAAAGAAGCCAGTAAAACGCAACCCTATTTAGAACCTCTTAAAATGACAGAAAATGATTATAGATTGAACTAATGGTAAGAACCCTAGCATGACTTTTGCATTCCCATATTCTTGAAAGTATATTTTAAATAAACTTTTATTAAGAATGTATATAAGGAATTCCTAATTACATGTTTATAAGACGTAGTTTATCTCTATGACCTAGGTTCTTAATGATTCATTTATCTGCATTAATGAACTATTGGATTGAGATTTCCAAACTTCTACTTTAAATAAGTGTGCTTTTTGTTTTTTTCTTTTTACTAAGTGCTTTTTATATGAATCATTTCATACTTGAATACAGAGCAAAACCACATAGTTTTTAAATATTCTTATTATAAACTCTAAACAGAGTTAATAAGAATGTGTAATGTCAAAGTTGTATTTAAACCAGGACATTTTTTTCTATCTTATTTTACTAGTTTTGAAAGAACTTTTCAGTGACATTAATTGTTCCAACTTATGAAGGAGGAGTTATTCTTTCTACAGTATTTTGCAATGCTGTCTGTGGTTTAATTTATTATCGAGGTATAATTAAAATAGTACACTCAACAATTCACTTATGCCACTTAGATGTTTCTTAAAGATTTTCCATCTGAATTTCAAATTCTGGTTCCTGCCCATAGACTGAAAGAATTTAGAACTCTGTTAAATGTATTTAATAAAACTATTAAAACATGTTTATCCAGTTCTTTTTAAAGTGAAATTTCCGATACTGCTAATCAGCATACCAGAGCAATTGTTAGAAAATGGTAATACCTCTTTTCAGTTTTAGAAATATACTTATTTGAAATGAATCACCTAGACTTTCCAGAATACCAAATGTTTAAAGGCATTTGGATTTTCATCTCTCGATGTTAACACATGTAGTATCCTCATTAATAAAGTATAGAACTGTGACTATATAAGCTGTTGGATGTCAGAATCCTATTACCGTCATCCCTTGGTATCCCAGGGGGAGTGGTTCCAGGACACCCACAGATACACACCTGTGGATACCAAAATGCAAGAATGCTCGAGTCCTTTATGTAAAATGGCATAGTGTTTGCATAAACCTATATTTGCACACAGGCTGCAGCAGGGCATGCCTACACATCACTTCATTTGAGTAGATTCAGTATAGTGCTTGGCACATGGCAAATTCAAATTTTGCTTTTTGGAACGTTCAGGGACTTTTTTTCCCCCAAAATATTTTTGATCCACAGTTGATTGAATCCGTTAGATGCAAAACCCAGCTGTATTTCAAATGATAAGTAAGATTTCATAAGTCTGACCAACAGATACCTCAGGTCTCATTTTTAGAGTCTTAGAGCTCCACACTCCCTTGCTGTGTGTTTCCTGTTCCAGAGATGGTTCCATCTCCTGATGTGTGTTGATTTTTTAAGTACTTTGAAAACCTTTAGGGTAATAGATTCTTACATTGTAAGTTTTAAGTATATAAGAAGGTTCACTTAAACCAGATAAACAATTATTTGTCCTTCTCTTCTTCCCCTTTCTTAACCTAATTAAAACAAATAGCAACTCTTATTTTTGGAATATTTCCTAGTTTGCATTTGTTGTCTAATTTTCAGGCAATTTAGAATTTTGACAGATTCCACATGTTTACAGAATTATATGGCATATCTTTGTCGTAAGATAATGAAAGCCAGACTCACTGATTGCTCATTCTTGGTGGATTGATGGACAAATAGGCCAGGAGACCCAGGTCCTCTATTTATGGAACAACTATTTTAAAAAGAAAAAGAAAGAAAAGAGCAGGAAAGGAAATGTGGAGAGGGGCAGGCTTCTCCTCCCTTATTCCATCTGTGCACTACAGCTGTGACTTGATTGAATTACCTCCCCCTGGTGTGAAAGGGAAGTTTAGTCTGCAAATTTCAGTATTTGACCAGTGAGTGCTGTGATTATTATTTTTGTTGAAACAGACTGAAATTGAGTTCAAATCAGCAATTCATTTCAAATATGTTTAAAAAGAATTTTTTTTTAATCCACAGATCCACTAAACTTGTAATAATTGAGAGATTGCTACTTTTGGCAGAACGCTATGTTATCACTATAGAGGTAAGCTTCTCTTTAAAGCAACTGAATCATCTTTTTATAGACTCAATGTGTTAGGTATGTATTTTTGAGATGTTTAACAGTGACACTCTATACCTGATTTGTTTGACTTATCTTTTTCAAGGACTTTTACTCCGTTCCACGAACTATTCTACCTCACGGTGCCTCATTTCATGGACATCTTTTAACTCTTAATGTTACCTATGAGTCTACCAAAGATACATTTACTGTAGAGGTAGGTTTACATTAAGCTCTGTAGCCATATTCATGTCGTCTTGTTATTTTTATAAAAACACGTCAATTAAGATATCTGCATGGGTGACTCTTCCAAAAGCTGTTTGGTAAACAAATGTAGCATAAAGATCTGAAGTGAAAAGAAATTAATGGAGTATAAAGCAAAACCAAAGTAAAGACACATAAGTAAATATATAATATGATATCAGATGGTGATGAGTATTATAAAGAATAAATAAGAATAAAACAGGATAGGTTGGTAGAGAGTAATGAATATATATGAAATGCCATTTTTGATGAAGACGGACAGGGATTAAGATCTCTCTGCAGTGGTGACATTTGAACAAAGACTCGAATGAAGTGACAAAGTAAGCCATTTCTGGGGAAGGACATTTCAAGCAAAGGAGGCAGCAGGTACAAAGGCCCTGAAGTAGGAATTTTGTTGGCTTGTTCATGACAAGCAATGTAGCTGGTGTGACAGTGAGATAAGGAAAAAATGGAAGAACTGCAATGGAAGGATTTGAGATTTTATTCCATGCATGATGAAGAGGAATTGAAATTGGGAATAGAACATTTACTTAGAGCAGAAGGGAAACCTCACAAGGGCAGGGATTCTTGTCTTTGGTTTTGCTGCGTTTGCAGCTTCTAGAGCAATGCCCACTATACAGCATATGCTCACTAACAATTATTTATTTTTTTAACAGTTCTTTAAATGGATGAGTAAACAAATTATTCATTGTTTAATTTATTTTACAGGCTCACAGTAATGAAACCATAGGGAGTGTCCGGTGGAAGATAGCCAAGCAGTTGTGCTGCCCCGTGGATAATATACAAATATTTACAAATGATAGTTTGGTAGGTTTAAATAAAAAGTTTACGGCACATTAACCTGAGAGTATACTACTTTTTCCTTTCCTTCTCAATAATTAAGAAATCACTTTTTGCAGCTAACAGTGAATAAAGATCAAAAACTACTGCACCAACTGGGCTTTTCTGATGAACAAATCCTCACAGTGAAGACTTCTGGCAGTGGGACCCCATCTGGGAGCTCAGCCGATTCTTCTACCAGCTCCAGCAGCAGCAGCAGTGGGGTTTTTAGTTCATCATATGCCATGGAACAGGTATTGAGTGATAACTTTCAGTTTTAAAACTAGAATTTAATATCTTCGTGCCTTTGGCCATATAGATTTGGATGATTATGTCCTTTTCTCTCAGACGTATCTTGACTTTTCAGAACTGTGTCACTGAGAAACGATGAGTTTCAGTCAAGGAAAAGATACAGAGTTTATCAATCTTCTGAGCCATAGAATCTCGAGTCCCCAAATCACTCTGTCTGGCCGCTGCTTGCTGCTCCTCTCGCACATCTCTCTTGATTGTTTAATTGATTCTTCCCCTACGCAGTCATTTCCATTAGAGTTTACACATGCTGTGTTATTTCTGTCATCTTAAAAATAAGCCCTCTCTTCACCCCAATTCCACCTTCAGTTCCTGCCCCCTTCTCTCCTTTCCAGATCAGCAAAGCTCCTTGAAAGAATTGTCAAAACTCTCTTTTCAGACCCCTTTCAGGGTTACCTGTCATTTCTATCTCTCAGTCCTCATCTTGACATTTCAGCACAGTTGATACATGTGATCACTTCCCTTGAAATATTTTCTTCACTTGGCTTTCAGATCTTTGTGTGACTGTGTCTTTCTTTTTCACTTAGAGTAACCTTGCTATATAGGTGTCAAAGAATTCTTCAGGGTTAGTAGTAGTATTGTGGGTTTCTTTAATAACTATACAGTACTGATATGTAGCAAGAATTTAAGAAAGAAATCCCATTCAGAGTGGTATTATGACAGTTAATTGGCAATAGAACCAAGGTATATAGCATCTTTAACATTTTTACCCTATTTCATATTTATCCTGAATTTATTAAACCTCCTTATATAAATACATTCTATAGTGATGTCTTATTCTTTATAACCATAAAATAGCACTTTAATAACCATAAAATAGCACTTTAATCACATCTGAATCACTTCTGTGTAGCCATATCCATGTTTTCTTTTCTCACCTTTAGAAAAAAATAGGGTAACTTCTTATTCGCAACTTAAGTTACATATATATATATCTATGTATTGCGTATGAGTGTATATACATATGTATACTACTCTAATTTTGCTTTTAAGTCACTCGTTGCCTTGTTTGCACCTGACGAGCTCTGGTCAGCTTTCCATGGTGCCCACTCGACATTCTAATAATTACACCTGCCCTTTGTCTTACCTATCTTCTTCTGCCTGCCTTTTGGTGCCTTAGCCCCCTCACTATTAGGTCGATAGGAGAAGAGAGCCCAAGTAATAAGCACACTAGAAGGTGCAAGATCCCTCGCTCTTTTTCCTATGTGTTCTTCAGAGCAGATGAGCACTACTCTCTCAAGTTTTATAGTGACCAGTATTTTGAAACTGGTATTTTTATCGTTGGTATGTTTGATTTTAAAAAGAAAATCTTTTGTAAATTTGTATTTATATTTTGCTTTTTATATCCTGAAGGAAAAATCCCTTCCTGGTGTTGTGATGGCGCTTGTATGTAATGTATTTGACATGCTTTACCAACTTGCCAATCTAGAGGAGCCAAGGTAAATATAAATATTTATAAAGCTTGAAAAAGAAAAAGTTATTAAGATTAGGGAACCAAGTAACTTTTCACCTGAACTGTATTTTACTTTATGTCTTATACTAAATGACTGTTATTGAAACTGTGGCTTCTATGAAAAAAAATTAAATTTGAATAATTTCAGGATAACTCTACGAGTACGAAAGCTTCTGCTCTTGATACCCACTGATCCAGCCATTCAAGAAGCCCTTGATCAACTTGATTCTTTAGGAAGAAAGGTATGAGTATCTTAGATAATTATTTAACTGGCATGGAATTTTATATCAATATAAAATCACAATCAGGTCATTTGATATCATCTTTCCCATAATAATTTTTCTTCTCTTGAAAAATACCTTTTCTGTAAATGGAAATCAGAACTTCATGTTGGCTTTTAAAATATCTAGAGTCAAAAATGGTATCAAATTTCAAAACTAGAAGAGCATTTAATATCTTCTACTTCTACCTCCTTCATGTTATGTATTAGGAAACCAAAGCCCAGAGAGATAAAGTGCCTGGTCCAAGATAAGACTCTAGTTCCAATTCTTCTGTCATGATGCCCCTCTGATTGTGATTGTTGCATGTTTTTAAGTTGCTTACATAAATGGATTATCTTTTAATTTTTTTCACTGTTTATATTTAAAATTCATTTTATTTCATTTTTAGGGTATTGTTTAGGATATTCATGTATGTATTGAAATTGTGTTTTATCAATAACGGTGCTTATGTTCTCAGAATAAATTAATTTAGAACAAAGTTGTTAGAATTAAGTTATGAATTTTATATTTCAGTGGTTGAAGTTTTGATCAGCTCAGTCTTGTCATATATGGCTTATATGTTAATTTGAGGGAGACGAGAACTAATGTAATTATAAAATATATCACTACTAGTTCAAAACATTCTCAAAACTACCACTTCCACAGTTTTATAATTTCATTATCAGTATTTAGAACTATAGATTTTGAAAATATAGAAACAAATTAAGATGATCTTCCTGCTAGTGTTGCTTAGAATACATTCTCAAAGTCATTCATGTAGGATTATAATGCTATTGAGCATTTACAGTTTGTATGATGGCGTTGGAAGTTTTGTTAATTACAGAATGATGTGGTTTTATGAGATTAATTTTTAGAAAATTCCATTGGTGTGGCTTACATTAAAGGGGAAAAGAATATTAGACTATCTACAGCTATATGTTTCTCTTTAATTTGTGCTTTGAGATATATATTTTTTTTTCATTCTTTTAAACTTAGAAAACATTGCTGTCTGAATCAAGTTCTCAGTCTTCAAAATCTCCATCACTCTCTTCAAAGCAACAGCATCAGCCAAGTGCCAGTTCAATTTTAGAAAGTCTGTTTCGATCTTTTGCTCCAGGAATGTCTACCTTCAGAGTGCTCTATAACTTAGAAGTAAGAAACCTAATTTCATTTTGTTTTGGTTTGCAGAATCATGCTTTCAGATAACAGAAATAAACAGGTTTGATCTGTTAAAAATTAGTTTCAAAAAACGTATAAAATAGAATATAAACTGAAATTTTTTGTTTTTGCCTTTGTAAATACTCAGTTTTTTCCCATTAATACCTATGTACATTGTTATACTTGCAAAATATCATCTAAATAGATAATTAGGAAGACTTATCTATTAAAATGTGTCATTGTCTCCCTCTGGAAGTTTTGCAAGTACCTATAATATCATTTATTAATCCTGGGCCTTCTAATTAATTAAATGCATCTTAATTTTTTTTAAGCTATTGTAATTTGTTGACATTAATTAAGTTTTATGAGGATTTGTCAGGAGGTATGTGAACATAATTTCAAGGTTAAAGCCATTGGAAGAATATAAGCAAAAAAAAATATTTTTATTCTCCTCCCCCAAAGTAGCTTTAAACTAGAAGATTTAATTAGTAAACATTTACTAATTGTTTACTGTCTATAATTACTGTGGTAGTTAAAGGGTCAAAGTTGAAAAGACAAGATAATTTGCTCCACTGTTTTATGAGTGAGACATAGAGAAAGGTGGATATACTAAGTCTTGAAAGCAAAGTATTATCAAAGCAATGTGGGAGATTGACCAGGGAGAAACAGTCTTGGTCTTAGAGGGTCAGGGGTCAGACTCTTGTACCACATTAGGTCTGGAGAAAATAAAACACTGGAAGATTTTGCTTTGACCTAAGAAGTTATCTGTACGTAGTTATTTATTAAAGAATCTAGATCAATGCCCAAGCAGCCTTAACTATCAAATTGTCATTTATCTTGACTAGATTTGGAGTCATAATAAAGGTCATAATTGCTAAAAGGTACTTGCTTGGGCATTTTTTCCAAATTTTATTTCCTGACAATCTAATTTGGAGAATATAATTCATTCATTTTTATGCTCTACTTGTTGCTTATATGATCAAGCTGTGATAACATTTCACATTTGCCTTAAAATAATTGTTCTTATCAAAAGAAGC
>NW_011888951.1:1769988-1772263 GCF_000151845.1 Pteropus vampyrus
TTTTTTTTTTTTTAATTTTAAATCATAACAACTAAATAAGCAATTCTTTCCTGAGTACTTGTTTTGTGCCAGTGCTAATATTAAGCATCTTAAGCTTTTGTTATTTCATTTAATCCAAACAGTTTTCTGGTAAAGGTAATTATTATCCTGATTTAGCTGATAAGACTGAAGCAAAAGGGAAACTTCCATGCCCAAGATCTGTCAGCTCTTCGGATGTAAAACCAGAACATGAACTAGATTTATAGGTTCTCCTACTATAGTTTAATTATTTATGTGAAGTAATTTTCTGCCGTACCAAAATATTCAGTTAAGCTTTCCTTTAGGTAGGCATTGCAGTGTTGTAAAGGGGGCATGGATATTAGAGTGAGACACATCTGGATTTGAATTCTAACCACGTGACCTTGGAAGGGAGGTCACTAAACCTCTTGAGTCACAGTCTTTACTTGTAAAGTACAATATATACTCCAGGCATAGTGAGATGAAGAGAGAATGTATGTTCAGTACCTCATCTTATGCCTAGTGCATTGTAGATGCTCAACAAATAGAAGTTAGAATCATTACTAGGGAGCTCATTTAGCATTTTTAGTAAATAGACTGTTTTATAAATGTTAGTTTATATACTTTTTCAAAAACATATCTAGCATATCACATAATGTATCTGCTCTTATCTAAACCTGAGAATCTGAGACATTCATGTTTGCTGGTTTCATGAAAAGAAGAACACATTAGCTTTCTTCAAAACAGAAAACTTTTCTTGCTAAGTAACTAGAATTCGGAAAGTGTAATTATTTTAATTGTGAAACTTCAGCCTCATACTTCTGGGGAGAAAGCCAGCATGCAGCATTTAAAGAGATTCTGACTCTAGTTGATTGTTTTACTTAGTAAAAGAGTAATTTCTGCTGGAAATGTTGGCGTGATTAATTGTGCTTATCTGTTTCCAAGGTTCTGAGCTCCAAACTTATGCCAACAGCTGATGATGACATGGCAAGAAATTGTGCAAAGTCCTTCTGTGAGAATTTCCTCAAAGCAGGAGGTTTGAGGTGAGAGTTTCAATATAATGTTACATGAATTGCAGAAAATGAGTATATTTTAATTAACTTCTCTGCCAAGCCTTGCTTATTCGTACAAGAAATTGCTTGAAGCATTATGAGACTTGTAATAAGAAAGAATGCTCTTTAAGTCTTTGGAATATTTTAATTCATTTTATGACTTTTGATTATTTGGGAAACTTAGAGAAGCATGTCTCTTGCCTTTCTGGTAGTGAGAGTAGTTCTCAGGAAGAGTAGAGGAGGGGAGGCTGGATCTATTTCTCTTGACTCTCACATCATTTGACAATACAGTGAATTTGATTCCCAGTAGTCCATGTTGTGCAAGGCATTCATTCTGAGGATGCAAAGATAAATTAGGTGTTATCCCTGCCAATGAGAGGCTTACAATTTAACAAAGAATAATGAAGTTATTGTAAGTATGAAAACAGAGACTTATAAATAGTGCTTTGGAGAAGTGGAGGTTAGGGGAGAAAGTAGTGGTTAAAATAATTAAATTTGGTCGGGGTCATAAGATTAGGAAGTGCTTCACAGAAAGTGACATTTGAGCTGGGAATTGAGGAATGAGTAGTCATTCTCTAGGTAAATTAGGAGGGAAAGGGCACTCTAAGCCAGAGATTAGGGTGGTGATGCAGATGAATGAAGCAAGAAGGTGCATGGCCTCTCTTGGGAACTACAGTTGCCTATAGCTATAGCAAAAGATAAAGGAGAGAAATCTGTAAGGAAGGGTCACACTAGGAATTTCAGCGTTATCTTGTAGATGATGGAAAAACAGGAGTTTTCTAAGCCAGGAATTAGCTCGGCTGCAGTGGAGAAGAATAGAAGTGGGAGAGACCGGAGGCAGGGAGAACTGTTAAGAGCTATAACAGTGGTCTAGAGAAGAGATGACAGGTTTCAAATTTAGGGCAGTGGCAGAATGACATTTATGAGGTAAAATAGGCAAGTCTTTATGCCTAAGTATAGGATAGGAACAGTTATAAAATGGCCCTATGATTTCTAGCTTGGGAGAGTGGGTAAATGATGTCTCTTCACCCTCATGGAGAATAAACATGGAAGGAGATGGAGGGAACAGAGGAAGTCAAGAGAAATGAATTTGCATACGAAGTCCCTGTGAGTCATGTGAAGTGGATTGTGTAGATATGATGCTCTCAAGAGAAGTGGAGAATGGCATTAGAGATTTGGGGGAGAAGTATCACTGTGTAAGTACAGCCATTAGGGCATAATCAGCT
>NW_011888951.1:1772313-1782536 GCF_000151845.1 Pteropus vampyrus
ACTTATAAATAGTGCTTTGGAGAAGTGGAGGTTAGGGGAGAAAGTAGTGGTTAAAATAATTAAATTTGGTCGGGGTCATAAGATTAGGAAGTGCTTCACAGAAAGTGACATTTGAGCTGGGAATTGAGGAATGAGTAGTCATTCTCTAGGTAAATTAGGAGGGAAAGGGCACTCTAAGCCAGAGATTAGGGTGGGGATGCGGATGAATGAAGCAAGAAGGTGCATGGCCTCTCTTGGGAACTACAGTTGCCTATAGCTATAGCAAAAGATAAAGGAGAGAAATCTGTAAGGAAGGGTCACACTAGGAATTTCAGCGTTATCTTGTAGATGATGGAAAAACAGGAGGTTTCTAAGCCAGGAATTAGCTCGGCTGCAGTGGAGAAGAATAGAAGTGGGAGAGACCGGAGGCAGGGAGAACTGTTAAGAGCTATAACAGTGGTCTAGAGAAGAGATGACAGGTTTCAAATTTAGGGCAGTGGCAGAATGACATTTATGAGGTAAAATAGGCAAGTCTTTATGCCTAAGTATAGGATAGGAACAGTTATAAAATGGCCCTATGATTTCTAGCTTGGGAGAGTGGGTAAATGATGTCTCTTCACCCTCATGGAGAATAAACATGGAAGGAGATGGAGGGAACAGAGGAAGTCAAGAGAAATGAATTTGCATACGAAGTCCCTGTGAGTCATGTGAAGTGGATTGTGTAGATATGATGCTCTCAAGAGAAGTGGAGAATGGCATTAGAGATTTGGGGGAGAAGTATCACTGTGTAAGTACAGCCATTAGGGCATAATCAGCTGGCAGAGTTGAGTGGCAAGTATAAGAATGGGAAGTAGAATCAGTAAGTGGAAGTCTCTGCTTTACAATGAGTGAAAAAATAGGGAGTGGGGGTGACAGTACTTTGATGGAAAGAGTAACTGAGGGAAAAGTTTGCTTTTCTGCTTTGATTTTAACCTGTAGAAGACTTGATTCTCTTTGTAGGCTCACTAAAAGGGGCCGATGAAGAAGAAAAGAATAAAAATAAAAGGGATGATCAACCAATGGGGCTGAGTTCTACTGCTGTTGAAAGGAGATTTGCTCTAGAAAGAAGTAGTCATGCCATTTCCTCTAGGAGAGAAAACCAACTTGAAGTTTGAGCAGAGGATATTTTAAGGAATTCCTGTTTGGAGGCCTTGAGGGGAAGAGAAGTTGGGTGAGACCATGAAAAGATAAAGGGGATGAGAAATAGAAAGATGGAGTTAAAGGAATTCCCAAGCATGTGGAAGGAAGGCCTAATGCACATATAGATTTATTCTTTGTTCAACATTTGTAGAGATGTTCTTTTGTACAACTCATTTCAGCTTAGCCAATTATAGAGCTGCGGTAATAAAGGGATTTTACTTCTGGCTTCTTTTTATGTGTCAGTTAATTTACATGCCAGGCATTGTTCTAAGTGCTGGGAACAGAGCAGTGAATAGATTAGACAAAAACCTGTATCTTTGTTAGGTTTATTGTCTAGGTGGTGGGGAGACAATAAAGGAAGAAGTAAAGGTAAAAGTGTATGTCAGGTGGTGATAAGAGCTGTAAGAAAAAGAAGATGAAGGGATGAAGAGGGTCGTCATTTTCAGTAGGATGGTCAGGGAAAGCTTCACTGACAGGGTGACATTTTACAGAGACCTGAAAGAGGTGGGGGGCGTAAGACCTTTAGATGCCTGGGGAAAGATGTTCCTGGGAGCAGCCACTGCTCCTGTGGGACCAACTTGGTGTCTGCATCAGGAGGCCATGTGATTGGGACAGAGTGAGGGAGGCAGCGGAGGGACACATGAGGTTACAGACATCCTAGAGGTTCGGGGTATGCAGGATCTTACAGGCTCCTGTGAAGACTGCCTTTTTTCTCTGTAGGGAATAGGAAGCCATTGGAAAATTCTGTGCAGAGGTGGAATGCCATAATCTGACTTACATTTTAAAAGGATCACTCTGGTTGATCTCTTGATACTAGATTTTAGAGGTAGAACATCAAGAGTGGAAGCAGGAAGAACAGTTGGGAAGCTTTTGTAGTAATATAGATTGTACTGGCTGTGAAAAACAAGCTTTATTGAATACGCCAATTCTGGATATATATATTTGAATTGATCGTTCTACTAGTACCAAGATCATTGAACTCACACCAGTTATAAGGGGAACTATCCACTGTATTTGGGTGCCTTTTTTTTCTGGCTAATAAGCAAGGAGTCAGTCAGGAAGGTTATAGGTATCATAGGAAGTCACCGAGATAAAGATATGTATGGTGCATTTATATGTAAAGATTTGTATAAATTTTAATATTGATAACATTTATTAGCAATTTAGTTTAAAATTTTTTCCTATGAAAGAAATCGAAGTCTTTAATTCTGCTCTTTTTCTTTTCTCTTTTTTGAAGTTTGGTTGTGAATGTCATGCAGAGGGATTCTATCCCATCAGAAGTGGACTACGAAACAAGGCAGGGAGTTTATTCCATCTGTCTACAGCTGGCAAGGTATGTTAATATATTGCATCAATCTCACAGGGCAATACTGGACTTTACTTTTCTTAACGATTTTGTTATTTTAAATAGCATGATATGAGCTCGAATAAGTCTACCTTTTTACTTCCTTTTAAGATTTTTACTTGTCGGACAAACAATGCCCACGTTATTAGATGAAGACCTCACCAAAGATGGCATAGAAGCACTTTCTTCTCGCCCATTCCGAAATGTCAGCCGGCAGACAAGCAGGCAGATGTCCTTATGCGGTACCCCAGAAAAGTCATCCTACCGACAGTTGTCGGTGTCCGATAGGTCTTCTATTAGGGTCGAGGAAATCATCCCTGCTGCACGAGTTGCAATACAAGTAAGTGATTTGTGTGTTCAAGAATCAGTAAGTACTTCCTATTTAGAAGGCACTGGTTGTGAGGAGGGGCCACGCAGATGACAAAGTGATTCACATAAATATCGCCTTCAGAGAACTTAGGTGAGAAAGAAAGAGACCCTTTGTGCGAAATAACTACAATTCAAGGAAAATATCAAGTGTTAAAAGAGAACTACAAAGGCAGAACGGTCTGCGGGCCTTCAGAGATGTGGAAGAGTTACCCTCACCTCTGGCTGTCATAGATGATTTTATGTAGGAGGTAGCATTTGAGGTTAGCCTTGAAGAACAGATAGAGATTAGATATACAGAAATAAATATGGAGAGTTAGGAAAAGGAGATTGGTTCAAGCAAAAGGGAGGATGTGAGCACATTTGGAAAGAAAAAACCAAAGCCTTGTGGGAGGTCACGTGGTAGTTCATGCAGGCCAAAATGCAATGTGGAAAAGAAGGGAAATGGTAAAACCCGAATCGGTAGCAGGTAATTTAAAGCCAGAGCATGGAAAGCCGAGTCTTTGTTTTACAGGTAGCAGAGAGATATTAAAAGTCTTTGAACAGTGTGAAAGCATAAAAATGTCCTTGGAGGGAAAAGAATCTCACAAAACTGAGACCAGTAAAAAGGCTATAGAAGCCAAAGGAATGTGTCCTGGTACTACCTTTTCTCATAACACTCTTTCCATCTGTAGACAATGGAAGTAAGTGATTTCACTTCCACAGTGGCTTGTTTCATGAGACTTTCATGGGCTGCAGCTGCAGGACGACTCGACCTCGTTGGGAGTAGCCAACCAATTAAAGAGAGTAATTCTCTGTTTCCTGCTGGAATTCGAAACAGGCTCAGCAGTTCAGGTACTGATTAAAAGGATAAAGTAATTAGAACATTGGGCAAGATAGCTGTAAGACTCATTTATGTATAGGTTGTTGAGTCACATAAAAGAAAAGAAGGCTTTTCTTTTGCTCTTGAGCGTTAAGTAAAAATTCATCAAGCTATACATTAAGATTTGCACACATTATTGTATGTATATTATACTTCTTATAAGAAGAAAAAAGCATTTGTAAGCAGTAAGAGGGAAGCCAAATCAGAGTGAATGTAAGAGGGAAGCCAAATCAGAGTGTAGTTTGCTGAATGTAAAATGTCGTGAGGCCAATCATTGTGGCTGTAATAAAAATTCATCTAGAATTCCTACCTGGAAAGGCATTTTCTTGGTCTGATCATTTATTTTGTTAGGCCTTTATAAATAGCTTCACTTTTCAGCTTCATTTGGCTTCCCTGCTCAACCTCTGTGTGTATATATACCTCAAAAATAAAAAAAGTTTTAAAATGTATGACATACTTAAAGTGCAGAAATGGTAAATGTACAGAGTTTTTAGGATTTTTACGTACACGTAAGGGCATCTGGTCAAGATTAGGAGCATTTTTAATATCCTAGGAAAAGTCCAGCATGCCTCCAAAATTGTACTGTTCTTCTCTCACCTGAAGTTAGTTTTGCCTCATAAAACACATTTCAAGTGCCTCCAAATGTGTTTTAAGTACAAAGCAGGTGGGGTCAAATAAAGTCATTCTCTTGTGTTTCTTAGACCAAGGTGTCATTTTGAACTGTTTAATTTCACTTGAGGATTCTAGAACACATTAAAAGAATATTAGACTATCCTGCTGATCCTATGGGATCTGCAGTAATCTTCTACTTGCCTGTTTCCAGGGAGCAATTGCAGCTCTGGAAGTGAAGGAGACCCAGTGGCCCTGCATGCAGGCATCTGTGTACGACAGCAGTCCGTGTCCACCAAAGACTCACTGATTGCTGGAGAGGCCTTGTCTCTTCTTGTCACCTGTCTACAGCTTCGGAGCCAGCAGCTGGGTATGCAGGAGGCTTGCTTGCGATTCATCTCTCTTAGGGAAAGGCCAGGTTTCCATTGGGAATTGTTTACTTTCCTTCATAGATAAGGTCATATTAATAGAAATGAAGAAGAAGGAAAGTTGGCATGCGAAGTGGGTAAGAATGGTACTAGAGTAGTTAAACTTTGAATATTTATTAAGCACCTTCTATATATAAGGTTCCACAGTAGATGTTATAAAGGCAGTATGTCCGGCCCCCAGGAGTTTACTGTCTAGTTGAGGAATGAAAATAACCCAGATTTATAGTTCATCAACTGTAGAATTAGAATTATATATCAATTCCTAAACTGATATATAGCATAATAATGACTCCACTATTAAAAATGGTGATACTTAAGATTTGCCCTTTTATCTTTATTGTTGGCCTTAACAAACTAGGGCTATTATTAATCATACTTTTAACCTTAGAACACCCCAAGGCTCAGTCCCCTCCTCACTATCTTGTCTCTGTCTACACTCATTCTCTCAGTGATCTCATTCACTCTCACAGCCTTAAATTCCCTCTATTTACTGGTAACACCTAAATTTGGATCTACAGCCTGGACCACTCTCCCGACATCTTCCCTTGGATATCAGATACATTTTCCAAACTTAACATGTCCAGAACTGAACTACTGATCTGGCCCACGTCACCCAAGAGTTTTCCCAATTTAATTATAAGCAGCTTTATTCTGGCCAAAAACTTTGGAGTCATCTTCACTTTTTTTTTTTCATGCCCCAATTCTAATCTGTCAGTACATCCTCCTCTAAACTATATCTACATTCTGTCCCTTAGTACCACCCTCTGATCTACCATCATCTCTTACTTGGTTTATAGCAGTAGTCCCCTAACTAATCTCCCTGCTTCTACCTTGTAGTTTATTCTCCACACAGTAACCAGAGTGGACCTTCTTAAATGTAAGTCAGATCACATTACTCCTCTGTTTAAAAGCTTGCAGTGGTTTCTCAGTTCATACTGAGTAAAAGCCAAATCTTTACTAAGACCTTCAAGGACCGACACAGTCTACCCCCTTGATACCTCTGTGCCTTCACCTTCTGCTCTCCCCATCACCCACTGTGCTTTAGCTACCTTGGCCCCCTTGCTATTCCCTAGTACTCCAGGCACATTCCTGCCTTAGGGCCCTTGCACTGGCTGCTCCCTCTTCCTGGTATGTTTTTCTCACATCTACCTACATGGCTCTCTCTTCCTCATTTCCTACAAGTCTTTGCTTAATGTCACCTTCTTAGCGAGACATTCTCTGACCACCTTTTTAAAGAAATCACAACACTCTGTCACCCCAGCACTATCTAAACGCCTCACCTTATCTTTTGCCATATCAGTTATCACTTATAGCATACAACATAATTTACTTGTTGTGATTGTTGTCATCATTCCCTCTGCAACTAGACTACAAGCTCCATAGGGACAGAGTCTTTTGTCATTTTGTTCGCTAATGAATCTCTAGCACCCAAACACTGCCCAATGAGTGGTAGGCCCTCAATAAATATTTATTCAGGGATGAAGTCTTAACAGCTCCACTTTTAAAAATTGTATTAACACATAGGAGCTCTGTTCTTCATTGTTATTACTGATTCAGGCTGCCTGTTAATGAAGAATCGGTGATCATTATGTATTTAGTATAACATCTAAATTCATCATGTAAGATAATCAAGATAAACATATAGAAAATGTTAGACATTTATGGCACATCAAAATAGTATCCAAATTTATTTTAAGCAAGAATGCTTTTGAAGGTTCATATATGAGAAATATGTCATGAAATGCTTTTGAACATATGCCATGCTCTTAAATTTTCCTACAATTGTTTAATTTTAGAGATATTTTCAAATAAAGGTGAAAAAATTTATAACTTCCCTTCTAGCTTTTTTATGGTAGGGTATATTTTATAGTTCACAAGTATTGATGGTTTATCAAGGCGAGACATATTTGTTTTGTAACTGGTATATTTGAGGCATTGTGCTAAAGTGTGTTGGTACAAAGATGACCACCACATTGTCCTACTCTTGAGCACCTTAAAGGCTCACAGACACAAGAGGCCATTGTTGAAGGTTCTGAATTCAACTCCATGAATTTCTGCTATAGTTAAGCTTAAGAAATTATTCAAAATTTTTGAAATTTTTAAAATGCATTTCCTAACTTAATTTTCCCCCTACCCCCAATTCTTTTTATTCTTATCATTAGCATCCTTCTATAACTTGCCCTGTGTTGCTGATTTTATCATTGATATTCTGCTTGGATCACCAAGTGCTGAGGTAAGAATTGTTTATTTAAAAAAAAAAAACCCTTTGGTCCTGTTCTTTCATGAACTCTTTGAATACCTGTGACATTATGAGGAGTACAGAAGGAATGACATGTAGTCTTCTCAGAGAGTCATACAAAGGGGCGGCAGACCACTCTGAAGCAAAGTGACCATTTGGACTGTCTGCCCTCTTTTCTATTCCAGATTCCACCAAAAGTTAAGAGACTAGTGCTATGATTAATTTGTGTTTGTTTATAACAAGCAAAATGTCACAGCATCTATAGCTGGCAAAGCAACTGGCATTACGCATCAATATTCTGGTCAAAATCAAGAAAGACCAACTTTAAGCCATGAACTCTTATAATTCTGATCTTCTTACATGACCTTTAAAATAACTTTGAAATACTTGAAGAGTTTTTAAATTTTCATTTATATTATAAATCTATCGATTGGAATAGATTTGGGAAATCAGTTCCCAGACCACACTTCTTTCTAATTAACCCCTAGTTTATTCAATGTAACCTTGACCAGTAATAATTGAAACACTCATACCCTTATAGTATCCTTTAAAGTGTATACTTTAAAGGAAAATCAGTTTTATAGTAATCTCTAAGTATTGGTTGATTTACATCCTCTGCCACTGATACTGTAATTTCAGATTCGCCGTGTTGCCTGTGATCAACTCTATACTCTTAGTCAGACCGATACTTCATCTCATCCGGATGTACAGAAGCCAAATCAGTTTCTCCTAGGTGTGATTCTCACAGCTCAGCTGCCTCTCTGGTCCCCGACTAGTATTATGAGAGGAGTCAATCAGAGGTATGAAATAAAGATGGAAAAGCTCACATGGTACAGAAAGAGAATAATGATTTGTATACTGCTCCCCTATTGTCCACTGTGCATTATTGAGATGACAGAAGGATTTCTCCTTTCCTATTCTAACATCTGTGTCCTGAAAGAGGTCATTTCAGTGGTTCTCCCCATTCAGGACAGGAGAGTTAGAACAATAACAGGCTTTCTACCTCTCAATCACCCCAACTCCCACTTCCACCCCTCTGGTCCACCTACCCCAGAGAGAAAGAGTTGCTCAGTTGGTTGATGAGAGCCTGAAATTATTTCAGTTCCCTGTATAAAAGTCTCACTGCTCGAACCCACATGTACATCCCTCTCAGCTTAGCATACTTCATAAGTTCACACCTGGACATAGCTGGAGTATCCTAGCTTTCGTTCTTGGTTTTGTATGTGCCTGGGCATGTAAGAAACCTCGTGATCCACTCATAGAATGACTTAAGTAAATCCATTCTGCCTGCCCCATCTCGTCTTGGTGTGCTAGCCTTCATGCAAGGGTACCCCAGTCCAGGCTCAGGTTGGGAGATGGGAGATTGCACACTGACCTCACGTTAAGCCAGTTTCTCCAACGTCTTGCTCCCTGAGAGCCCTTGCTATGGGACTTATAAGGTGCCACAAAGATAGGTGAAATCTGTACCTACTTTCCATGTGTATGTGTTTTATAAATTGGAGCCCTTGAAGGGAAGAAATGTTAGAACTAGTCCAAACCTAAGCATTCAAATTTGGTTATATTTTTAATGTAGTAAAATATACATAACAAAACTTAACATGGTAACCATTTTTAAGTATACAGTTCGGTAACATTAAGTATATTCACATTGTTGTGCAACTGTCTTCACCATTTATCTTCAGAATTTTTTCATAATCTTAAACTGGAACTATACCCATTTAAGAGGTCATTAAATATAAGAGATTGATAAAATTTGACCCCATAAAAATTAAAATTTTCTATGTGGAAAAAAAATTCAAAAGTCAGTTAACACACTACCTAAATAGATTTGTAACATATGACAGACAACTAGCTAATTTTAATAATATATAAAAAGTTATAAATCATTAAACAGTAGGGGTTTTTTAGATTTGCTAGAATTTTTTCTTTACTGTGGCAAAATATACGTAACAAAATTTACTATTTTAATCATTTTTAAGTATGTAATTCATTGACATCAACTGCATACACATATTGTGCAGCCATCACAACTATCCATTTCCAGAACTTTTTCATCATCCCAACTAAACAATACCCACTAAACAATAACTCCCCATTCTCCCTTCACCGCAGCCCCTGGCAACCACCATTCTACTTTCTGTCTCTATGGATTTAACTATTCTAGGTACCTCATATCAGTGGAATCATACAGTATTTGTCCTTTTGTGTCTCACTTATTTCACTTGGTATATGTTTTCAAGATTCATCTATGTTATAGCATGTATCAGGGTTTCATTTCTACTTAAGACCGAATAATATTTTCTTGTGTGTATATATCATATTTCGTTTAGCCATTCTTCTGTAGATGGATATTTGGGTTGTTTTTACCTTTTGGCTATAATGAATAATGCAGCTATGAACATAGATATACAAATATCAGTTTGGGTCTCTGCTTTCAGTTCTTTTGGGTAAATGCTCAGAAGTGGAATTGCTTCAAATTATAATGTGGTAATTTTATGTTTGATTTCTTGAAAAACCACCATACTGTTTTCCACAGTGGCTGTACTATTTTATATTCCCACCAGCAATGAATAAGGGGTTCATATTCTCTACATCCTTGCCAACACTTGTGGGTTTCCGTTTGCTTTTTATTTGTATGTTTTTAATAGTAACTATTCTAATGGGTGTGAAGTGAGATCTCATTGTGTTTTTGATTTGCATTTCCTAATGATTAGTGATGTCGAGTATCTCATCATGTACTTTTTGGCCATTTGTATATCTTTGGAGAAATGTCTGTTCAAGTTCTTTTCTCATTTTTAAATTAGGTTTTTAATGCCCAAGTTTGGTATATGTTTTCCCTAATAATGATAGTAATGATGATAATAGCAGTTACAATGGACTGGCTGTGTGCTATACAGCATACTGAATTCTTTGCATATATTTATCATTTAATCGTCACAGTGTTCAAATGAGTTTGGTGGTTTTATTATCCTCACTTTTTGAATCATAAATCTTGGTTCAACAATTGCGGTTATCATCAGTGCATTCTTGAGCTTTTTATGTATATTTGTTTATATATGTGCATGTTTATTTCTAATACTATAATAAGCATTTTAGAAATTAGAAAACTGAAAGAACTGAAATTGTCCCTGGGCACCCAGCTATAAGGAGTGGAGCCAGAATTAAAATGAGGTCTGCTTGACTTTCAAACCTGTGCTTTTCACTATTATATTTGCA
>NW_011888951.1:1782586-1798971 GCF_000151845.1 Pteropus vampyrus
AGTTTGGTGGTTTTATTATCCTCACTTTTTGAATCATAAATCTTGGTTCAACAATTGCGGTTATCATCAGTGCATTCTTGAGCTTTTTATGTATATTTGTTTATATATGTGCATGTTTATTTCTAATACTATAATAAGCATTTTAGAAATTAGAAAACTGAAAGAACTGAAATTGTCCCTGGGCACCCAGCTATAAGGAGTGGAGCCAGAATTAAAATGAGGTCTGCTTGACTTTCAAACCTGTGCTTTTCACTATTATATTTGCAGAGAAAGCTTCATTGGTTATCCTAAATTTAAAAAAAAAAAAAAAAAAAAGACTTTCTCTCTTTTCTTACTCTGCTTTATTTTTCTTCTTCACATTATCACCAGTTGACACATATATGTATTTTTTTATTTGTTGTCTGTCTCCTTTGTTCACTGTTCCCCTAAAACAGTTCCAAGCATAGTGCTCAATAAGTATTGGTTGATTTTTTGAATGAATGAATGTAATTGGTGCATTATGTATGCAATCAGTGTATACGTCAATACAAAATGTGATAGATTTAATAAGTTTCCTCTCTTTATACTATTATTCCTATACTGTGTATTAGTAAAATCATTAGTGTGCTTCTTGCTAAAATATTGAAGTTGAATTAATGTAAAAGTAGTTATTTTATGCTTAGGAAAAATCTCATTCAGTTTTATTAACTTATTATAAGGAAAATGCTTTTTTCAAATCAACCTCTTTTTAATAATTGAAATGTGTCTGTTTTTTAGGCTTTTATCTCAGTGTATGGAATATTTTGATTTGAGGTGCCAACTATTAGATGATCTGACAAGTAAGTAAATGTCTAACTTTGATTTATGGGGGAGGGTGATAGGAAAGAGTAGAAAAGAATGCCAAATAGACATTTCTAAAGCTGACTTACCGTATCTCAGATATAAATGAGATTATAATTATTATTTGAAGTTGAATTTTATTTTTTCTGAAAATAGCATATAAACCCACATACCAATTACCTCTTCTCTCATTATATACCCAACTATTAATGTGTTGAGGTTTGTTGATTTTAAAAATTGTCACATTTTAATTACACTGATACAGAACTATTAGGAAGAGACTTTATCTCCAGTATAGTTAATTTTGACAATTTTAAAGGTTGATCACTGAAGGAAAGAGGGAATCTCGAAGTATGTTGATAGTAATAGAAGTGAGTGATAGAAGTCAATTATAATTATTTAACATTAGGTGATTGAAATAGTGTTAGAAATTCTGTTGTTAGAGTGTTCGAATTTTAATCATCTGTGCTTACTTTTGTATAATGCAAATATATATTGGAATTCTCTGTGTAAATTTTAGTTGTCAAATCAAGAGTTTATTAGTTTATTTCCCACCCTTTCCCCAAAAGATTTATTTCAGCTTAAGAGAAATAAATAAAATAAAAATCAAGGTCAACAAAAATATTAATTGGAAAAGAATGTCAAGGCCAGGAAGAAAAAATACCTTGCATATATGCAGACCGTAAAGCCCCACAGAGTCAGAATTTGGGTGTGAGGTTCCTGGAGGACAAACTTATAAAGGAAACAGGATATTGTCGGTTGTTCTCAGTACCCTAGAAGAAGAAACAAAATGGTTTCTCAAAAAAAAAAAAAAAATCTTTTGCCCGGCATTTAAACCTAAAAGAAACTTCATACAAAAGTCTGGATGTAATGAACACATAAAGCCATAGTGGCTAATAATACGCCTCAACACCATCTCTAAGGCAAATGCCTTCATCAGTTTCCTAAATAACTCTCAAAAGCTGAGGACACAGTGCTCTGAGCACTGGAGTGAACTTGGTTTTGTTGGAGCCTGGGATAATATAGTCTGAGTGAATGTCTTGACACAAAGATAAGACCTATTATATCTAGAGAAGTAGACAGACTACATGTCCAATTAACAGTGTAGCCTGATAGTGCATTTTTTATCCAAGCTTCCAGTGAAAGTTGGGCAGCAGCCAGCAAGGTTTGCTGTCTGGCTTAGACTTGGAGAGAGTATCTACTTTGCTTCTTGAGGACTGGACTTGAGTTGACTATATACATACAACTTCAGGATGCATGAACAAGTTAGTTAGTAATGTAGGCCTCCCTAGTGTCATTGAGTAACAAATGAGGGATCCAGCATCCCTTATTAGGATGTTGAGGACAGGGTGGGCATATGTCTTGAAATAAGCTATATTCGCCATTTTGGAGTATTTTCTATATGCCAATGCCTGTACTAGGCACTTTACACACAGCAGCCTCATTTATAAGGTGACAAGGACAAATAGTAAGTGGTAGAGACAGGATTCATATCCAGTGCCAGTCCAGCTCTTGCTGACCCTGAAGTATTCCATTTTCACCTAACCATCTGCGACACTGCTTGCTTGTGTTTGTAGAGCAGTGGAAGTAGAGCATGATCACTCCTCTCCTCCCCAGTCCCAACTTCCAATATAGAATCTTGTTTTAAATCCTTGTTTGGAGGGGAAGTGAAATTCTCAATACAAAAGATCAGAGTCGTTCTCTGGAGTTTGGCTCTTTGGTTAGAAACCTTCTGCTATGCTGTTAACCTCTCTCCTTTGCAGAACTCCACCTTTTCTTGGCTTAAGTAACAAACCCTTCTCCAGAAGGGTTTGTTCCCTGAGACATCTGCTAACACCCACCAAACCAAGGACTTTGGGACAAGGATTATCTCCTTCATCTCATAACCCCAGCATGTAGCACAGTGACCTGCACAGAGGAGGCACTCAACATATGTTTAGTTTATGACTGATAGAGTGAGGGAGGGAATGAATATGTATGAGCCTTCATAGTCCTTGTGGGCAGCAGCTAGAGCTTGCCATTTGTTAACAACAGGTTGTTTTTGTTGTTGTTGTTGTTGTTGTTGTTAGTTTGTTTTTGAGATCTATGAAGTGAAAGATTGAGACTTGACTTTGGTCACTTTAACTCAGGATTTTGACAACGTGAAGTAAATCTCTCTTAGAAATGGATTTTTGTTTCCTTTTTAGCTTCAGAAATGGAGCAGTTAAGAATCAGCCCAGCTACCATGCTCGAAGATGAGATTACTTGGCTGGATAACTTTGAACCTAATCGCACAGCTGAATGTGAAACCAGTGAAGCAGACAACATCTTATTGGCAGGACACTTAAGACTTATTAAGACCCTTCTTTCACTCTGTGGGGCAGAAAAGGAAATGCTTGGTAATTATTGCTTCATCATATTGTGTGACAGAATACCTCATTCTCAGTTATTGCCATGGTATTGTATGTAATTGGGAAAATAAGATTGGTGCAAAGTGTTCCATAGAAAATTGACCCTTCAGGCAATAGGAAATTGTCTGGAATTTTAGTGGCTAACAAGTTTAAGGTATATTTTACCTGTGTCATTAAACTATATAGAGAATTTTACAGTGTTCAAAACAGTTGGATTACATAAATGCTTAGTACCAAGTAAAAATTATAATCCAAAAATTATAATCTTTTTTTGCTATTATGTGCTTTATAAAATATAATCTGTTGTATATCTTACTCTTTTTAAGAGTAATTTTCACCTGGAGAGGCAGCCCCAAATCACCAGTGACCCCTAGATGGTAGGGTACATATGAGTCTCCTGGGGTACACATGTAATTTGTAAAAGCATATTCAATATAATAATTATATTCAGAAAACATTAATTTTCACTTTTATCACACAAACGAAGCTCTATAAAAATCTTCTTGGCTATTGGAGATACATAGAAAAGAGTGATTCTAAACCAGGTTGAGAAGGGCAAATCATTTTTACCTAAAATAGGCAAGATTTAAAAGTTTTCAGGAACTCTTATGAGGAATCCCCTGTGCCCAAAGTAAGAATTAATTATCCACTCAAATCATTCTGTTTTGTTGTGTTCTTGGCATTTATGTTTCTAAAGTGAAAGTTTGACTCCTTTCACTCTATTGTAAGCTCATACAGGATGGTACCCCCCTCAATTGTCTGTATTTTTATCCCGTCCCCTGTCTCTACCACTCATCCCCACCCCTCTGTCCCAAGAGCTTTACCCTGCATTATAAGTGCTCAAAAATAATGCATTAAATTGAATGCCCTGCCATTGAGTGGCCTTGGGTATCTTTGCCGCTCTGATAATGAAAGTGCAAGACAGGATCTTTGATTTAAAATATGTGTTCATCCTCAACATGAATATTATGCTCTATTCCAGGTTCATCACTCATTAAACCATTGTTAGATGACTTCCTTTTCCGAGCTTCTAGAATTATTTTAAATAGTCATTCTCCAGCTGGCAGTGCCGCCATCAGTCAACAGGACTTTCATCCAAAGTATGGAAAATGCACGTTGTGTTCAGTCTTGGTAAAAATTCTAATTCGAAACTTTAGTCCAAAAAGATTTTAAGTTGGAGTCTGTCTTCCATCTTGTGAGTGTGCATAGCTTATAAGATATTATCCACTATATAAAGAAATGCATGTAAAGAAGCTTAGGATAAAGCCTGCCTACCACACAGTAAGTGCTGAGCAAGTATGCTGGTATCATTATTATCAAAATGGAAGAATAAGTAATAACATTCCAAGAGAAACTGAGGTTGTAAGAATTATGCCACAGTAAAAGTAAGCAGGCTCTAAGTCCTGAGAGTTTTTTCTAGGAGAAAAGTATCGATGCTTTAGTACATGAACCTTGTGATTTGCTGAGTATTAACTGTGTCCTGATAATTGAAACTGTTGGAGATTGATTATAGTGGTGATTTTAGAATCAAATTTTATATTAGTTCCTATGGGTCGAAATTTAGAAGACCCTTTTGTAATGCTGACCCTACTTAGGTGATGTTTATACTCAGAGATAGGAGGAAACAGCTACCACCGCCATCATATTTGCTCCAAATCGAACTTAACTTTGTTCTTTTTTCCTGAAAAGTAGAGTTAATTGAGTAATCCCAAAGAAACTGAGGATTTGGTATTTAACCAGTGGAAAAAAATTTTCACCTAATTTTAGTGGTTAATGAAATGGGCGAGGCATAATCAATATTTTTATGGAATCTTAAGAGGTATCTTATCATGTATGAATATCTCTATTTAGAGATTCCTTATTAGCAAAATCTGCTTTAGGTAATAAATCTTCATTAGTACTCTTGGGGTGTCCCTAAGGCTGTGACCCCTATCCTCACCACTGCCCCAGTCTTGTTCTGGAAGATTTGGTGCTAGCTTCATGGGAGTCTTTGATTAAAACGGTAGAAATACATGAGTGTTTCAATTTTCAGTGAACAGAGAAAATAAATCTTCAGTTTTATTGACATTTTTATTCATGAATCTTTCCTTTTACATTTATTAAAAGTAATCCTTCCATCCACAAGGAGTTGTGTTAATCATATACAGTGCCTTAGATAGAAAAGGAAACATTTATTTCATCCCTCCCTAGTATACTGAATGGTGTCCATTTATCGCAATGACTCTCAGCCTTTGCCTACCTAAACCCTAAAGCCAAAAAAGAGGTTTAAAATACCCAGAAACTCTTTTCACAAGTAATACTATTCTTATATCACACTAACAACAAAAGAACTTCTTACTGTTTAGCCCGTATATATGGTACCTATTATTCATTCTTTACCTGTCCTTTGCAACCCAGAAGTTCAGATAAGACACAAAGGACAGTGCCCACTCCATAGCCATTGTCATCAGTGCCTGGCACAGTGCTGATCTAAGAGCCCCCAGCCCCGACTTGAACACATCTTCTACACTCCACTCCATAAGTGTTTCTCTCAGAGGTTGGATGTCCTCTTTTCTGTGTATCCTTCCTAACCAATGATATCTCCTCTGTATTGCAAGGTTGGCATAGGTGACAGTGAGAAATTACTGTTTATCCCCAAAATGATTTCTTTGAAAGGTGAGCAGTATATGAAGCCTTTAGTTTCCTGCAGAATGCTTGCTAGTTATTTTTTATTGTCATTTTAAACAGATTGATTGGTCATACTGTGTGTTTCTGTCTCCCTTTTTTTTCTAGCAAAATGGAAAGTTGATTAGTCCTTAAAGAATTTTTTTTTTTATCTACAGACACATATAAAATGTTTTACAAGCTGATTTGTATAGCTTTTTTTTTTTTTGCTATTTAGATATTCAAATTTCAGGGTGATATCTGCAAAACCCTTTCTTGCTACCTACTTTAATTAAAAGATGGTTATTCCCGTGTTGTGGTTTTGGTAAAATTTCAGACTCTTTATCCTCTATTCTTGCTGATACATCCTTTAGATAAGCATACTCTGGAATCATAAGTGAAATGTTTTGCTACCCTACCTCAGTCCAAGAAGATATTTAGTGCTCAACCATATTCATCTCTCCACTATTCATGGTCTCTTTCTTTGTTAAGTAAGCACTGCCCACTAGATGTACTAGATAGAGTTCTGCCATCAGACCTGACTTAACCCTGTTTGAGGAATTGCAGCTCTAATATTTTCATTTCAAATGTTGGTTTAGATTAATGAGCAAGCTAAGTAGATTATTCACTGTTGAATTGACTTGCATCTCTTGTTTTTAGGTGTAGTACAGTGAATAGCAGATTGGCAGCCTATGAAGTCCTTGTAATGCTGGCCGATAGCTCACCTTCAAATCTTCAAATTATTACAAAAGAACTACTTTCTATGCATCATCAACCAGACCCCGCTCTTACCAAGGAGTTCGATGTAAGTTTCTAGATTCCGATGCACTTAATTTTTTTAGAATGACCTCTTAAATATACAATTTTAAAACTGTTTGCATTATCCTCATTACAAAGAAAATCAATATTATTCTTTTGCTTATGTTTATATCAACTATAACCTATTATAGTAACACACTGTAGTATATTACTAAATGGAACCTTTATAATTAATTAAAGGAGAGACATTTTCAGTTGGTTGATAATTAGTCTCAGTTAAAAGTGGCACTTCAACCTATTTTTTTAGTACTTGGCACAGTGCAAACCCAAATAAACATTGGCTCTGTCATAGTACAGTCTATGTTCAGTTAAACTCAACTAAGATTTATTGAGTTTACTAGGCACTAACAGATGTATTAGGCTTTTGGAGCTCAAAAATGAAGTCCTCAAGAAGGTCAGTGTATAATGGAAGAGACAGACCCATAAGCAGATAATTTCAGTATAATGTGATAAATTATAAGATATGTCCTAAATGCTCTACTAACAGAGGGGCACGTCACCACCAGATGGTGGTATCTTACAAGGCTTCTTAGAAATAATAAAATTTAAAATAGACCCATAAAGACTAGCGAGTCAATTGAAGCAAAGTGGGAAGGTCATTCTAGCAATGAGAAGAATGTGAGCAAAGCTCTGGAAGCCATAAAACAGCTTTGTATATGATCTGTAAGAGGGAAGCTAGTTGCAAGTGCACTGGAGTACCAGACCGGGAGTGGGAGGATACTTTTAAAGCTGCCTTTACATTCTCCACTAAGGTCACAGAGTTAGTCTTACAGTCTTACCCCTTTGGATGCCTGAGCTGAGTTCTATGGAACATACAAGTTAGGCAGGAAAGGAAGTGGGAACAGGTATTCTACATAGAGGAAATAGCAGTTGCAAAGTAAAACGTGAGCACATAAATTGAGAACTGTTTTGGTATCAAAATCTGTAGTTTATAATGTTTATTTTATACTATGTTTTAGTTTTACATGCATTTATTTAATAATTGGATTAAAATTAAAATTTTATTTTTTTATATGTCAGTGATTACATCAACATAATGAAGAAAATCTTTTTCTTATATAAATACTTATATTTTTAGCACTGTTATAAACCAGTTTTTCTTATTTTGTAACTCTTTTTTAATCTATGCTTTGCACTACAAATAAATTACAGTGTTAATTAGATCTTAGAAATTGCTCTAAGTGTATGTTGAAAGTTAATGAAAAGTATATAGTATTTAGCAATTTCTTTCCAAAAAGACCTACAGGGTTTTGTCAGTTATTACATGGGTACAGATACTTGATATATGCAGATAATGTGATTCTGGTCATGGCATTAGAGCCAAGATTCTACTGTAATAGCATTTCAGAATGTCTCATTACAATATCCTTTTCCACTTGGAGAAGTGCCATGTTGAACTATATCTAAGATGCCTTGTCTTGATTATTTCTACCTAGAAAATCACTGTACTGGAATCTGTATTATTATAAAACATTTTTAAGTGAAATGTTAGGACATTTACCTGTTTATTTAATTGTGTGCTTACTAGAGGAAGTTCAATAGAAGAATGTTACCTTCTCGAAAAAGAAGGCAAGGGATATGAGTTGTCCTTGACCATCCAGACTGGTCAGGATTCTTCACAGAACCCTATTGTTTTTTTAATTTTTCTTTTCAGAATACTACCTCAGTTTTAAATATATATTAGTATATTTACCTGATAAATGCTTAGCTGCCCTACTAGATTATAAGTTCCTTGAGGTCAGGGACAAAGTATATTTCTGCGCTCTCTCGTATCCTTAACATAGTTTCTGCCACATAGTAGACTCTTAATAAATATTCGTCAAATGATAATCAAGTGACTGAATGCATGACTACATAATGGATAAACAAATACACACTATATGCTAGATACTTTATGAACTAAAAAGAAACATTGAGATAATAGTAATCTATAATTTCATTAGTATCCACAGAGGTACTTCATGAACATAGGTTTTGCTAACATGACTCATAAAACTCTGGATTTATAAATCTGTGAGTATATATTTTTCCTCCTCAGACATCTCATATAGCTGTGAGGAAGTGTGCTGGTGGCAGAGATACTAATTCTCTCTCATTTCTCCCCACCCCTTTCCTAGTACCTTCCCCCAGTGGATAGCAGGTCCAGTGCAGGGTTTGTGGGTCTGAGGAATGGCGGCGCCACGTGCTACATGAATGCAGTCTTTCAGCAGCTGTATATGCAGCCTGGTCTCCCTGAGGTGACTTCCTTCCTCTCTCTTACTTGGTGTCATAAATAATTGTGCATTGCCTGAAAATTGATCCACATTCATATAGTGCATTTTGGGGTTTTCTAAAACTAGACATACTTAGGGATTCTTTAGCAGTTTCTGGGGTATATATAGACATTCGTTTATAGTCACACATTTTTATAAATCTAAGGTAACATGCTGCCTGTTGGGCAGATGGATTTGACCTAATATGATTTTTGAATGCATAAGTTAATTTCAAATTCTATTTCATAAAATGGCTAACATATTTAGTATTTTAAAAATATTTAGACTGTCATCAGCACTTTATAATAATATAGTAGTGGCTTGTGATAGAGCAGTATTAATAGTTCCAGGTTTTCATAATCCAGCAGAGGTTCAAAGAGATTTCTTCATTATTACACCAGCTAGAAAGTATTGAAGCTAAAATGTGCAGAGTTACAGCCACATTCAAACATAAGTAGCATTCTACAAGAACAGTGTGCGTACTTGCACGTACGTAAGTTGAGGTTTTCTGTAAAGCAGATAAATATTCTAACTTAATGCTTTTTTTTTTTCTTTTTAGGCATTACTTTCAGTGGATGATGACATGGAGAATCCAGATGATAGTGTATTCTACCAAGTGCAGTCGCTCTTTGGTCATTTGATGGAGAGCAAGCTGCAGTATTACGTACCTGAGAACTTTTGGAAGGTATTTCACCCAGTAACTCTTTAGATTTAAAGATGTTAGATCTTTGGAATTTGTCTGCATTCTTTTCTCTAGTGATAATTTTCTCTTGTCTTTATTAACTCTAGACTAATCCTATTGCCAAGAACCTATAAAAGTGTTGTCTATACCATTCTTCTTGAAATTGGTTCTCAATTTCAAATGATTATGATGTTGAGAATAGTAATTTATAATTTTTAGGGAATTGCTAAACCTAATTATTTTGAGTATTTCTCATAATTCTTATTTTAGCTGTTTGAAATATTTGTTCAAATCATTCCTCTGAACCTAAGCCAATTTCACTAATGCCTCTAAATAAATAACATCTTTTTAAACATTGCATTACTTCCTTTCACAGGAAGAGTACCTTGTATTTTCTCCTATAGGTTGGTTAGTTTCTAAGAGAGAAACTCTCTCTTCATGGCTTTGTATCTCACCCTGTACAGTTTCATAGACTTGTGATTACAAAGAGGCCATGGAAAAGCATAGATGGCTGAACACTAGCTCATCTCACTTCAGGGAAAACTTCTATATCTCAGTAGCAGACTTGATTTTTAGAAGCATTAAGTGCTCATTCAGAAATTGCTACTTTTCCTTTAATGACATATTTCATTTTTGTTACATAGATTTTCAAGATGTGGAACAAAGAACTTTATGTGAGAGAACAACAGGATGCATATGAGTTCTTCACTAGTCTCATTGATCAGATGGATGAATATCTAAAGGTAGAAAAAGTTTTGTTTTTACTTTAACCCCTTCAAATGCTGTAGTATGAAAACAGTGGTTTAAGATTTGAGATTATTATGAAACTGACAAGTCAAAAAATTGATTACTTTTAGTACCATAACTATCATTTCTTTTGGGTTTGAACATCAAAACATACACAGATCTCTAAAATCCAAGATTTCTTCTTAATTTAACACTTGATAAAATATATAATTCTTAGTCTCTACTCCATAATAATAACCATTTGTATCTACTTACTCTTACTTGTATGCATCAAAGTTTCCTGACCCAAAGAAGTGCTGTAATCACTTCTGCTGGATTATGAAAACCTGAACTGATGACCCCATGCAGAGCAGTCTTACTTGTCAAAGGAGACATAAGTACCAAATTAAAAAGTCGTTTCTGGTGACCTTTAATCTAAAGCTTTCTACGTCTACCCAGTAAAACATGTGACAAACTTCCTAAATGGTATTGCCTTCTGAGTTACAGAAGGCAACGGGTATGGCCTCCCATCACTACCAACATGTGCCTATCCTCTCATCACTTGGCACAATTTATCCACTTCTTTTGTTAAATAACTTACAAATTTATAATACTCTTTCCACCTGAAAAAAGAAAAGATTGTAGAGAGTCGCTGCTAACTTGGTAATTGTAGCATGGGAGGATTCAGAATCACCACTGAGAATGCTTTCCTCATCATCAGGTGCGACTGAACCATTCTCTTCCTTTTCTGATTTTTTTAATTACTCTTGACACGAGTCTAATGGGCTATAATCCTTTCATTAGTTCCCAGATTAAACTACCATATGACTCATTTTATTTTTGTGGTTAAATTGACATCTGTGCTTTAGCTTAGGGCTAAATAAAATTCCGTATTGAACAACTTACAAATTATAAATTTAAACTTTTTATTCCAACAGAAGATGGGGAGAGACCAAATTTTTAAGAATACTTTTCAGGGCATCTATTCTGATCAGAAGATCTGTAAAGACTGTCCTCACAGGTTAGTAAAGATATCATTGACATAAAAAAATTATCATCATTTTTAAATGATTTCTTCTAGTAGGCTGTGAATTTGCATTTGCTCATAGACTTGCAGTTACATCTATAAATGTTTATTGAATTAAATTTCTTTGCTTTCGAGTTCTAAAATTTTTTTGTTGAAATTCATAATTTTAAGCAATTCTGGATTGTCAAAAATTGGCATTTTTATTTGTTAGTGTACTTTTTAAAGGATGAGGAAAGATTTTCCTCTTTGTGAATATAAGTCTCTGTATAATCTCAGGTATCGTGATAATTTCAAGATTTTTAAATTCCATTGTCAATCATGGTTTTTCTGTTATTTTCTAATCAGATATGAACGAGAGGAAGCTTTCATGGCTCTCAATCTAGGAGTTACTTCTTGCCAGAGTTTGGAAATTTCTTTGGACCAGTTCGTTAGAGGAGAAGTTCTAGAGGGAAGTAATGCATATTACTGTGAAAAGTGTAAAGAAAAGGTATTACATTTGCCCTTTTTAAAAAACAAGATTAATTTGTTATTCATGTACTTTGTCTTTATGTTTTATTTAACATCAATATTAAGCTTCTCTTTTTACTTCCATTAGGTTGTGTCATTCATTACTTATTCATATGGGTGGGAAAGGCCTGTAGAAATCTATGACTTTTGTATTTATTACTTGGCTATTTTATTTTTCCCAAGGAAATAATTGGGTTTTGCTTTTCTTTAGAGAATAACAGTGAAAAGGACATGTATTAAGTCATTACCTAGTGTCTTGGTCATTCACCTGATGAGATTTGGATTTGACTGGGAGAGTGGACGCTCCATTAAATATGATGAACAGATAAGGGTAACTTATTTTTTTCCCTAAAAGTTTTTATAACCATTACTACCTCACTCCCTTTTACTGTTTCCTTTCCGTATTTTCAAATTTCATTTAAAAAGTGAAAGGCTATGGTATCAGCAGTCTGAGGAGTATGCAGCCCCTTGTCTTAAGCAGCTGCTACTAGTGGAGCTATATAGTTTACCTATAAACAATAACCCTCATTTCTAGAAAGCATCTCAGTGTTAGCCATGAAGTAAAATGCTTTCCTTAATGCACAAGTAAGAGGTTACTTTTACTTTCCAAGACTTGGGAGCCATTCTGAAATTTTGTACTAAAATTGGAGAGATAGTCCTAGCTTAAATTAGGAAACATATCCCTCTTATTTGTGTCTGACTTAATTGGGTTTGGCAGTATATGTTACTAATCAACATTAATGTGCTCTTTTTATTTTTAAATAGTTTCCTTGGATGTTAAATATGGAGCCTTACACAGTTTCAGGAATGGCCCGCCAGGATTCATCTTCCGAAGCTGGTGAAAACGGGCGAAGTATGGATCAGGGAGGTGGAGGATCCCCACGAAAAAAAGTTGCCCTCACAGAAAACTATGAACTTGTTGGTGTCATTGTACACAGTGGGCAGGCACATGCAGGCCACTACTATTCCTTCATTAAGGACAGGCGGTAAGTTCTCCTACGAATCCCTCACTCTGCCTGCCCTTCCCATAGTCGCTCCCTGTTCCCTTCTGCGTTCCTGAATCCCTCCTCTGCATTCCCTGCCCTACTTTGTCACCCTCACTTATCATTATGGTACAAAGAAATTTTTGCATTGCATTGCTCTTTGATCATATTTCTTAGTGTTTTTTTTTTTAACTTATTGTAACTTTATCCCTTCAATTTGAAAGTTGTTTTAGAAATTAGTAAATATTTTAGAAATCAATAAATTAAATAACTTACTGTATGTTTCTTAGGTATTTTCAAATGGTAATCAGCTGCTACACTTGTAGATAATATTAAAATATAAATGCTGGGAATGGGGATATTTGTTTTTTAACCTCATAATTTTTGTTTTATCTCCGTACTCTAGGGGTTGTGGAAAAGGAAAGTGGTATAAATTTAATGACACAGTTATAGAAGAATTTGACCTAAATGACGAGACCCTGGAGTATGAATGCTTTGGAGGAGAATATAGACCAAAAGTTTATGATCAAAGTAAGATATTTTTCATGAGTTTCATTTTTTAATTTATAATTTTTCATCAAATTGGAAGCAATATTCTTTACATAAAAATAGATCTTATTCTTTTTACATATCACTGCTCTAGTTATATAGACCCATGAACTCTTGACATCCAGAGTGAAAGTATTCAAGCTGCTTATAGAAATTTTTTAAAATAATTCCTTACAACAGCCTTTGGGGGAGGCAAGGGACCAGGGGTAAGTTAAATTGAAGAAATGAATATCAAAGAGAAACTGATGAAAGCAGAATTTCATCCTTAAAAATAGTTTCAGAAGAAGTAGCTGTCCTAAATTTTTCAAATTTCCTCTTTATTTATATAGAGGTATGATTAATAGAAAAGACATCTCTAGCACCTGTGTTTTTAAACTATATTTATTATGCAGTGTAGCAAAGGAATCTTTCCACAACCCCTACCCCCAGGATAAAGAAATATGAGAAAAAATAGATCACAAAATCAATTAGAATTTGCTATTTGAAGAAAAAACATTTTGCAGAGACCTTAGCATTTCTGAAACCTGATTTCGAAATATTCTGGGGACATTTTAAAATTTCTACCTGTATTAGATTGACTGTATTAGATTTGACACCATACCATGGTAGTCATGCATCTAATGGTAGTAACTTTTAATGGCTGAAAATAGTATCATTGCCAAAATTTACCTAGATTTGGCTGTTCTATCCAGCAGTGGTTAAGTGAGACCAATTATAATCCCATCCTGTGCTACATAATTTATTTTTAAATGTTATTTGTCTTTTGATTAAATGCAGACTTGCCTAGGAAAATTTACCTTCTTTCTCTTAATTCTGTTACCATACAACTCCCTTACTCCCTGCTCCTCTGTATCACCTTCCGAGTAATTCTAAGCAGTACTCTAAAGAGACATGCATATTACTTATAATCTCCATTTAACAAATTTAGTAAGTAGTTACTTGCTAGGTTTATGGGTCCTTTGTGGATTGTCAAGATCAGAAAAACTTTTTATTTATAAAGACTTCTTTCTTAATGTCTTGTTATAAAGCAAACCCATACACTGATGTTCGCCGAAGATACTGGAATGCCTATATGCTCTTCTACCAAAGAGTATCTGATCAGAACTCCCCAGTGCTACCAAAGAAAAGTCGAGTCAGTGTTGTACGGCAGGAAGCTGAGGATCTCTCTCTGTGAGTTTCTTTTCTGTGTAATTTGCTGCGTGATTTCAGTAGATGGTATTGTGATCTTTGGAGTATACTATTTGGGATTTAAAGGTAATTGGCTGAGCTAGAGAGAAATTCTAAAAAGAAAATAAATAAATCACTCTATCTTTCTTTTTATTTTCTTTCTTTTTATTGCTACCTGGTCATTATTTTCTTGGCAAGAAGTTATTTTGTATTTCGAAAAATGCATGTAAATTATTTCATTCTAGAACTGAGATTTTTTAAAAAGAAAAAGGTACATTTATTGAATGTACCTTATGTACAAAGCATAGAAAGTACTATGCCAGCAATGTCAGAGAGTTTTTTTTAACCAGGTTGTCTGTGAATTTACACTTAGTATATTGAATCAGGAAAGTATGCAGTCTGTTTTTAAGTTGAGTACCCTGTTTATGTAGGTCTGACATGTTATAGCAACAACTAAAACAATAACCACTTTATATGAGACAGTTTTCTGATTCTGTCTCTTAGGTCAGCACCATCTTCGCCAGAAATTTCACCTCAGTCATCTCCTCGACCCCATAGGCCTAACAATGACCGACTTTCTATTTTAACCAAGCTGGTTAAGAAAGGTGAGAAGAAAGGACTTTTTGTGGAGAAAATGCCTGTTCGAATATACCAGGTAAGAACTGTGTAAAAAATTTTAAGGGAGAAATCCAGATAAGTGTCAAAATCTATCTTATAGGTTCAAAAGTACTCCTGCTGGTCTTCTTGTGGACTGTTGTACCTCTAGTGCCACATCTTACCTTATTTCATGAATCTTTCACAAACCAGGTCACAAAGATGGCTACAGACTCAAAACTGTGTAGCACCATCATGGACCTGCTGTGTGACTATGAGAGCCCCAGATAAAAAAAAGCAAAGGGAGTGGGCAAGAAAGAAACACATTGCTGAAATTAAATTATTATATATGGAGAGAAAAATAAGTTAGGATTCATAACCTTTAGGTTAAACTAATATAATGATGACCGTTAATTATTGAGTACCTACTCTGTGCTACATGTTTTAAACAAATCCCTAATTCTTAAAATACTCTTGTGGAACAGCAGGTTTTATTTCCATTTTTAGATAGAAAAAAGTGAGACTCAGAAAAGGAGAAAGACCTGCCACTGTCAAAGGCCAGAATTTAAATTCAGAACTGTCCAACTGCCCAGTCCAGACTTTATACACTAATCAAAAGCTAAGTAGCCAGAATCAGAGAATTTAAGAAAAATATGGAGTCCTTCACTAAGAGAGAGAATTAAACCATCCGATGCAGGAAGGCATGGAGTTGCCTGTACTTAGGAAAAGTCTCTTTGTCCCTTCCTAACCAAAATAATGAGTTAAAATTCACTTCAGATGGTGGTTTTCCTAAATTTCCCACAAGGGTTTTCTTTAATGAATATTTATTCACCTTTTTATAGCTTCTTATATTTGAAAGGAAGATTTTCCTCTTTTTTAAAAAAAGCTTTAGAAAATGGTTTTTATGAACCCTTTTTACCTAAGGTATCACTAAAACATCATTCACATATTCGAATATTTTACCTTGTTCTTTTTAAATAATTATTAATTTTTTTATAGATGGTGAGAGATGAAAACCTCAAGTTTATGAAGAATAGAGATGTGTACAGTAGTGATTATTTCAGTTTCGTTCTGTCTTTAGCGTCATTGAATGCTGTAAGTACCGGCTGGATTGTTACTAAAGAAATAAGAAAGAATTATAGTTAAATATCTTTCAACTAAAGCATTCAGTGACTCATGCTCACTCTCAGTTGTTAACATTTAAGATTAGATGCAAAAAAAAAAATT
>NW_011888951.1:1799949-1810250 GCF_000151845.1 Pteropus vampyrus
GCAAAAGTAGAGAAACAGGTATTATTCTAGGTGGAAGGAAAAAACCTGAATAATGGACAAGACTTGTCTAAGAAACCATAAATGACTAGTGTTTTCCTCATATGTATTTAAGGAATTCATTTGAGGTGAGACCAACTGTTGGGTTTGATGAGCTCATTGAGTGCCCTCAGTGCCAAAGAAGGGAGTTTGTGCTTTTTTCAGTGGGAGATCGTGGAAGGTTTTTGAACAGGGGGCAGTATGTTCAGTGTGATGCTGTAGAAACTCTCTACTTTGATTGTATGTTATTCCTCATTGGTTTTTATCCTCAGCACCCAGTAAGATGCTTGACACATTATAGGCTCTCAGTAGATAGTTGTTCTGTAAATAAGTGAGTGAAAGATGAAGATAATTGTGCATTGGTTAGTGGGAGCGAGGCTTAGGGTGAGGAGACCAGTTACAGTTAGGAGACCATGAAAGTTCTTTGTTTTTTCTCTCCTGCTAGCACGGGGAGTTTCCCCAAGTGTGGAGAGGTTTTTGGAAAGATTTTGCAATTACAGAACTCTTGAGATGAAAACAAATATAATGACATTTCATTTTTATGTTTAATAATCAAATAGACATTAAATGATATCAGTCTTTATTAATTGATTGATAAAGAGAAATAATGTGTTCCTTGTAATATCTGGCATAAGAGTGACTAAGAAAATATTTGGTTACTCTCATTTGTGAAATTTGTTCAAGCTGTCTACACATAGCACCCTATTTTAATTTTGTCTATATTTACCATTTTGGGGCATGAGGGACTGGAGAGGAGTGGCATAAAGTCATGGATAGTATAGTCATTACATCTTTTTTTCTGTCCAAGTATTTTTATTCCATAAAATAGAATATTAATGATTATAACAAAGTATAAAAGTGTTGAAAGTAGGCATTCTTAATGTAAATTAAGCAAAACAAAATGTTCAGGTGTTTTTACAATTGAAGTTTTTTGAAGGAGATGCAGAAGATAAAAAAGTCTAAGACAAGTTTGTTCACACATTTTTTTTCTTTTGGGGACAGGGAGATGAGTCATACAGGTACCACAGATATCAAAGAATGCAAAGCACTGGCTTCTGGGGTTCATGGAGCCATGTTAGTTAGTAGTCACTGAGTATTTAACTTACCTTCCACCCGCCAAAAAATTTTTTCTTTAATTTTTAAGATGGAGTGACACTCCATGGGGTTATTTTCTGGGGCCATACTCCTAACATTACTTTCTTTGCTTTTCTTAAAGGGTCGACACTGAAGAATGGATTGCCACTATTGAAGCATTACTTTCAAAAAGTTTTGATGCTTGTCAGTGGCTAGTTGAATATTTTATTAGTTCTGAAGGACGAGAATTGATAAAGTAAGTGTCAAGATCTTTTAATTAAAAGAAATTTCGGTATCTTCCAGTGATTGATTCAGAGCTGAAGTTTCTTGTAGCTCTGTTTATTTCAACTTGAAATGATTTTTCTTATTGGAATCAATTTTAAACTTTCTTCATTGATGAAGCAATGAGGAAATTATTCAGATCACTCCAAAATCATTCTTTCCAAACTATCTTTGTTATACTAGACTCAGAGAAGTAAGTGTTCAGTGAAAGTAAAGAGAGCACGTGTGCAAATAACCAAGTGCTCACAGGCAAGCGTGTCCTGAAACCCTGTGGCTCAGGGGATTCCAAAATATAAGTCCTTTCCTTCAGGGACTCAGTCTGGTGGCAAGGTAAAGAGGTCAACAATCCTAGGTTACGACATATAATACCACAATATTCTCTCACTGTGTTTGGTTTCTGGCTGAAGTATTTTCAAAGATCCGATAGTATTTTATCTACAACAGTATATTTCCTTTGTACCTATAATTAAAAAATAATTTTCTTTTTAGGATTAAAATTCAAGCTATTCCAATCACTGTGAATGTTTGCATCTTATTCCTAATCATTCTGTTATCCTCAGGGAATTCAGCACTCATGGGGGACCCAGTGAGCACGTTGATCTCTCAGTGGCCAGATCTTTTAACCCCAGTGGGCTCTTCCTTCTCTCTGCCTCAGTTGTACCTTCTTACTTTTCACACCTGGCAGGCCAGCTCACCCCAGTTCTAGCTAGTGACTTTGCTTCAGACGTCACTGAGAAAGTAGGATTAACAGATGAGCAGTCCCCCACCCCCTGTCACAAGTTCCACACTACCAGAGTATGTTCCATCTTATCTTCTCCATTCTTCTTTTTTTTTTTTTTTTTTTTCCTGGAGGAAGTGTCCTTTCTCCTCTCAAAAATGAGTCTGTCTACATGAGCAAACCTTTTCAAGGAAGTTGGCCCTTTAATTATCAGCTCTTATTCCTGCATGTTTACCTTCCAGAATTTTCTACTGGGTCACTTCTGTCAGCAAACAGATATGCTCTGGTACCTCTCAACTTAAAACAGACTGTAGGGAATTCAGAAATGCAAGTTCCTTTCCACAGGGAGATTATAGTCTGGTGGCAACTTAGAAATCTAATCAAAGTTCTTGACCCCACATCCCCTTCATCTCTAGGTCTGAGCTTTAGACATTTAGCCTGCTTGATATGTCCACCTCTCCTTCCTCCAGTCTACCTCATAGAACAACAGAAGTATTCTTTTTTTAAAAAAATTAGATTATGTTACTTTTCTGCTTAAAAATTCTTCAGTGGATACCTATTGTACTCATAAAATCCAAAACCCTTACCATAACCTACAAGAGCTTACCTGAATATGGTCTTCGTCTCTCCTTCTACTTTACCTTGTTTCACTTTCCTGCACGCTTATCATTCACTGGCTTGTCGATTCCTTGAATACACTAAACTTTTTTCCTGCCTAAAAACCCTTGAGCCTGATATTCCCTCTATCTGGAACATTCTCCCTTCCACTCTTTGCATAATAAGCTCCTTCTTATTCTTCAGACGTCAGAAAGGGTGGTCAGCCCTAATCACCCAGTCTGTAAAAGGTCTGCCCTGTTAGTCTGCTCTGTTGTTTTGCCCATCTCCCCCACTAAACTTAAGCTTTTTGAAGGTAAAAGCTATATTTTGTTCCCTACTGTACACAAAAAGCTTGGCAAATAGAAAGTACTTAAATATTTGTGCATGCATACATGCATGCAGTTCATAAAAAGAAAACAAACATTGCTTTGAGGTGGTATATACGTGTCCCTTTAGAGGTAACCTTTTACCAGCTTATTTCCAAAATATCTTCCCATTAGAAGGACTCTTGAGTACTGCGTTAGACAGTAGAATGTCACAGAACATCATCCATTTGGAAGAAACATGGCAAATATTTAATTCATTGTTTATAGCCAAATTTCCAAACAGGCTTGCTTTTAAATATCTTCAGAGAAAGTGAGTAACTCCTTTGGTATTATGTTTTGGAATTAGAATTCCTTATGGTAAGGAATCCCAGTGAATTACCTAATCTGAATTTTTCCTACTAGAGTTTAATATATTTTGTCTCTTTCTTTATATAGCCCAATCACGCATCACTATCAATTGCTATGATTTTATATTTTTGAAGAATTCTCCTTTCTCTACTTATTTCTTTAGAACTTTAAAGATAACTTAAGTCATCATTGTTACAACTAAATAAATATATACGGTAGTAATATTTTAGTAACTGTAAATGTGAAGAGGGTGTTTACTCTTAGATCAGGCCCTCAGTGTCATCCTTTTTTTTTTTTTTTGGCAATTTATAAATAGAATTATAATTATGAAAATTTAAATTAGTAAATGTTGCTTGTAAATTGATCTAAAATTAAAACTAAATTTTGGACATTATATGTCACTATAAAATTTTCATGTATCTTTTAACAGGCAAAGTTTTTTTAAAAAATAGCGTTAAGTACCATTATCACACTAAACAAAAATATTAAGAATTCCTTTATATTATCCTATACTCAGTCCATGTTCAGATTTCCCCAAATGTCTCGAAAGTTTATTTTACCATTGAGTCTGTACAAATCAGGATTTAAAACAAACTCCATACATTGTATTTGGTTTATGTGTCTCTTAAGATTCCTTAATCTGTAATTGTTCCTTTTCCCTACCATCTCCTTTTTTGGAATCTTAGTGGATTTGAACAGAGCCTTATCTGTCTGGTTCAGATTAGGAAGCTAATACATAGCATTCACAGTGACATGGAATGAGCAGAAGTGAAGCGACCTCAGATTACTCCACTTTCATTTTCCTATTGGGAGAGAGGGCGGGGTTATCTGCATACTCTAGGAGGAAATGGAAATTTGAAGTACGGTTTCTATTTAATGAGTATTGCTATCGTACCATCATAAATCCAACCATCATAAGTCAGAGACCATCTTTATTAGAAAAGATAGATAGATTTTTCACTTGGTTCGTTATACTACGGGTTTTCACATCAAAGTGAGCGTATGAAGCAGAGAAAGAAAAGCTGACCATGGCAAGGCATGCGGTTACCTAGTTGCTCTCAAGTAGTTACCACCACCACCCGGCCCCAGAGAGCACATGTTTCTGCCTGACCATGCTCTCCACCACGTTGAGGCTGCCTCATCTGCACACTGGTTGTGTAAGGGATTAAATTAGATAATGCATTTTCAGTACATAGTGTAGTAACATTAGAAATGCCAGATGTTATGGAAATGCCTAATAAATCTTAACTTCTGTAACCATCATCCTCATAGAAGAAAGGAAGATAGCAGGACCTTTTCAGCCTCAGACACTTCAAGGAGAACTAAGTAATAAGTAAGGGTTGAAGAAGGCAGAGAAAAGTAAATGGATGGAAATATAGGTGCACAAGGGGCTTAGGAGGTATGCTGTCTTGACTCAGAACTTTATCTTATTCTGAGAAATTGAAGGGATGCTAGGGAGAACTGTCCTTGAGTAAACAGAATTTATAAAACTTTGAGTTCTTTGCTTTCATATCTTTTTAAGTCCAAATTTATATTTATACAGATATTCATTTTAGGAGAAGAGAGGAAGAAGAAAGGGAAAACTTCACTTTTCAGTGTCCTGGGGTCTTGTTTTCCTGTTTGGCCTTCCTCATTCATGGTGGCCTGCGAGGAGGGCTAAAACTCTCAGAAGGCTTGAACTAACATCTTGGCGTAATCTTGTTTCTTGGGTAAAAGGTGGGACCCACGTTGGTAAGGTTGGCTTAAATCTGTCTCACTTCTTACACCACGCTTCTCTTTATTTTAGGATATTCTTGTTGGAGTGCAGTGTGAGAGAAGTACGAGTTGCTGTGGCCACCATTCTGGAGAAAACCCTAGA
Source organism: Pteropus vampyrus (assembly GCF_000151845.1). Classification (NCBI taxonomy): domain Eukaryota; kingdom Metazoa; phylum Chordata; class Mammalia; order Chiroptera; family Pteropodidae; genus Pteropus; species Pteropus vampyrus. The sequence continues at coordinate 1,805,189 of NW_011888951.1, forward strand.
CAGTGCCTTGTTTTATCAGGATAAGGTCAGTCTCATTTTTAAATTTGTATTTATACCTTCTGTTTTTACCAAACATTTTAAATTGCACATAATAAGAAAGAGAGCCTAGGACTGGAATTAGTAATTTTGCCACATAAAATGCATCTTCTGTGAACCGACTTTCTGATGAATGCCAGGGTAGAAGGCATTCTGACTTTTCCTCTTCATATTCCAGAAACCAAGGTAGGCCAGGAATTGAGGTCTGCTTTGGTCTACTTCAGGATTCTCTCTCTAGAACTTTCCCTTTTCAAAGTCTTCTCAAGAGTTTGTAATAAGTCTCTCTGAACTGAGACTCACCTGAGTCTAAAGTCTCTATTCTAGACCTAGGGACATTTCGAGCCACTCTTGGCTTTGTCTCTCCTCATAAGCTGTTTTTATGACCTGAAATTGGCAACCTGCAATTGACAACCATACCCACCAGTGTCATTCATCCAAGCGTATTGGCCAAAATAGTTTCTTCATTGGTCTGCATTATTTAGTAACCTGTTTCTGCTTCTCTGAATTTATTCTTCCTAACCCTATTTTCTCTAACATATTTTCTAGGTCACAGTTCCACACATGCCAAAACAAACCATGGTATTTATTACCATCCTCCATCCCCAAAGGTCTTAAGATTTAGGGAAATAAGTGACATATCTTGTAAGACTGATTATTCAACCTGTTACTAAGTGCTAGAAAATACAGCCGTTATTTCCCAAGTTTGCTGTTTTAAACAGCTGACACTACATGGAAAACTTTGAAAAATGTTATTTTCAGAGCTAATTCGCTCCATATAAACATTGGCTGGAAGCAGTGTGTCTCAATGAACTAAATGCAAATTCTAGGAATTGCTACTTCAGATTCAGTTGTTGACTTTGCTATGCAACCTTGAGCAAGTCCTTTAAAGGGGATGTTTAATCCAGATATAGTGTCTGGCAACTGAGCACTTCATTCCCTCATCACTGCCTGACCCAGGGTGCTTTGTTAGACCCGACAACCCTCATGGTGCACACTGCTCAGTCCAGAATGAACCAGGAAGTCGAATATGCCCCTAAGGAAGGACCTAGAAGAAAACTGCCTCTCAATTCCAGGAATCTTAAGAAAATTGAGGTTTACTCTAAGGTAGTGGTTTTCAGTCAGCTTAAACAGCAGAACCATTTTCCAAACAAAACCTTACTTAGATGCAGAAAATATAGATCATTGGGAGCTGCTTGGGACAGTTTGGATACCATTGCTCTGAAATACGCCTGTGGAAGTTTTCTAAGATGTTTAACATAAGGACCTTCTCATTCTCTTTTCTCCCATTTACCAACCAAGGCAAAAGATAAAGGCAGAATTAGTGCAGCCTCCATAGAGATGGGGTCTGGCTGTACCGTTTTACCCCACCAACCTCTAAAGGACTGCAGGTGGTAGCAAGGGAAGGGAGTGATGGAGGACATAAGCATGGAAGCCATTTGCCTCAGTAAATTCTGTGTGATATCCAGCTGATGTATTTTATGTTCATTTTTTCCCCAATAATGGAAATGGTGCCTCTTGCCACCCACTTTGTATTGTAAAGTACTTTGAAAATGAAGTGCTATATAAATACTAGATTTTACTGTATTTATAATGGGTGCAACAAGATGAATGGGAGTATTTTAAAAGTCTATGAACAACATCTTTGGAGGAAATAAAGGAAAAAGAGTAGTAAGCCTGGTCTTAATTCTCAGATCACAGATGAATTTCTAGGGAGTTGTCCAAAATAGTTGGGGTGGGAGGGAAAGAAGAAGCAATGCAATAACCAAAATGGTTTCTAAACAAATAAAATGTTTTTCAAAGCTTTCCATGAGGCGTCAGCGGGCTTTCAAGTAAGTTCACAGTTGAGTCGATATTGCCGTTGTCATTCTGTCAGGCTGTTGCTCTCCATTTGCTCCATTGGCTTGATTTCTAGCCCCTATGCCTGTGTCTGTGTTTTTTATTCTTTGCATCTGTGATTATGTGAAGAATTAGCATAGTGGAGGGAGGGATTCAGAAATATATTTCCTCTAACCCCCAACCCCACCGCCCTTTTTTGAGAGACAGAGAGAAACTGGTTCTGCAGGAAATGTGCACATTAGGTGGTGGAATCATGCCCTTGACTCTGAAGTCTAGAAAACAAATCTAGGGTTTTCTTTTAATTATTCCTACAGTACTATTCTTCCCCAGAAAGGTAAATTTGATCATTCTATTTTTGCTCTCCAAAGCATAAATCCATCTGAATCTGAGACTGGATTGTATCAACCAGACTTTCCTTTTGTTCTTAAGGTGATTTACTTCAAATTAATCCTGTTACAAATATCTGTCTTACATTTTTTTCTTTATGTAATTTCATCTTTCCTCTAACCAGTTAAAAAGCCTTCACCAGTTACTGGAGGTACTACTTGCTCTGTTGGATAAAGATGTCCCAGAAAATTGTAAAAACTGTGCTCAGTACTTTTTCCTGTTCAACACGTTTGTACAAAAGGTAAATGATTTTTTTAATGTCTTTTTCCTAATAGTGTAGATTTGTAGTTTAAAGGAATTTTGAACATAGAACAAATTTAGACCAGTTAGTATAGGGTCTGTGTGATACGGTTTTATGACTGTTTCTTCTTAAAAACCCTTAATTCATGGACTATATTACTTGCAAGAATTTGGATCCAGGTAGATGTAGTTACTCATTGATAGCAGAAGTCTGCCTTAAAATAGTGTCTAATTACATGTTTCATAACCATTGTAATATAATGCAAGGCTGTTAGAACTTGAGTTTTTTTAATTAAAATTTTAACAAGTACTTTCTATATGTAAATTATAGCGTTTAAAAACATACCAACTCCTTAAAACTTCTCATTTAACTGTTTTTAAAACTAATTTTTGTCTGGATAGGAATATAATTTGTCATTCTCAATATCTTGTGACAGCAAGGTATTAGGGCAGGAGACCTTCTTCTGAGGCATTCAGCTCTGCGACACATGATCAGCTTTCTCCTAGGAGCCAATCGGCAAAACAATCAGGTAATGCCTACTTTTATAGCCCAGTGAATGGCCATGGTTTTTGTAGCCACTTTGTTTCTCTGTAGGTGATAAATATCTTTAATTTCATAAGAGTCTAAGAGTCTAGAAACTAGAACTATGTAGACTTTAAATTTCTTTATAGTTTCATTATTTTTACAGATTTCTCATAGAATTTCCTAGTAATAACCCACAGAAATAACTAACTATAGTATCAGTCAAAATGCGAAGTGTCATAGGAGGAAAGATGGGTTCTGACAGGAAGATGGATTTGAAAACCTATAAGGAATAGTGGCATTGGGTATCCCACTTGCTCTCTCAGACTGTGAGCAAGGCTGTTGCTTCTGGGGTGCTGATAACAAGGCCAGATTTCAAATGGGGAATTGTACTGTTATGCACTGAAAGGTATTGCTGCAGATATACTACCACTAATATTCAGGAAATGAAAGAGAAGTTGTTTTCTAATAATAATAGGATTAGATATATGTGAAAATGATTCTCCTGTCTGAAGTTTCTATGTTGGTGTGTTTCCCCCATCCATTATATTTCTTTTGTTTGATACATTTAAAATACACAAAATGTGAATATGCAGTAATGATAAATACTATATGGAGTGCCTGTTATGTGCCAGACACAACTGGTCACTTTATATGCTATACCTCTTATACTCACAATTCAGTAAAATAGGCAGTTTCATCCCCATCTCAGACAGGATTTACAACACAGAGAAGTTAAGTCACTTATTCAAGGACACAAAGCTAAAATGTTGTGAAGCTGGGATTCAGACCCAGCTCTGGTTTCTCCTGAAAGTAATGCATTGCATAGGAAAGGTTTCTTTCCATTATTAGGGGAGACAGATTTGATGCTTAGGCCTCCTCTCAGCTTCCTATCTACCACTGTGCCACTTGGGCTTTTTGGTATTAAAAAACAAGTGCTGACATCATAGCCTGCTCTGTGTAAGGATATTATGTAGAGATTTATAATATCTATTTTTCGATTCAGGCTCTTCCACATCCGTTGATGATGGTGACTGATTTAAATTCGCTGTAATTCAGCTTCACATATAATCAATATTGTTTTACATTTATGGAGCATGTAGCAGTGAAAACATGTTCACTTTTAAGGTTTCATTTGGTCCTCACAACCACAAAGTGAGCAGAACAGTTAGGTTATTATCTCTGCCATTATGCAAAGAGGCCGGGCACGTGTTACGGTAAGAACTTACGTCCCACAGAGCACAGCGAGTAGCAGAGCAGGGCCAGGCCTCCAGATCACCAGCCTCCTGAGTGCTCCCCACCACACTGAGGTACAGGAAAGCATATGAATGGATTTGTTTTAGAATATGAGTTAATATGTCTAAGGGGAAAAACACTCATGCTAGCTTAAAACCTGTGACTTTTCATACTTTGACCTCTTTTACTATCAAACATTGAGAAGTAATTGTGGCCCAAAGATATCATAATCAACACATCCTTTCCCACCCTCTTTTTGTTATTTCTGACTAAAACACCAACATCCGCTTTGTGTTCTTTGACAGCAGATACGTCGATGGAGTTCCGCACAAGCACGAGAATTTGGGAATCTTCACAACACAGTGGCATTACTCGTTTTGCATTCAGATGTCTCTTCCCAAAGGAATGTTGGTAAGCTTTCATGTATCTTTAATATGTCAGAAAACCGAAGAGATACTGAATTTGTCAATAATGCATGGAAAGTAATGTTAGCAATTAAAAGGACATCACTTGTTTCTCATTTGGCTATTTGATATTTGAGGAACATGCAAAATTTTTCTTTTTAGTTCATGTTAAACTTGTATTACTGGTTTGTTTCAATGAAAGTCATTCATTTACTTGGGAGAGGTGTGTAAATATTAAAAGACCTGTAGGATTAAAGGCTAATTTGGACTTCTTTCATTACCCTAATTGACACACCTGATCTAGCCAAGGTCTGGCTTGGAGTCTCCTAGTTGTGTGACCTTGACCAAGCCACCTGACCCTTATGATCCTTAGTATAAAATGGAAATATTTTTAAAAACC
>NW_011888951.1:1811065-1817219 GCF_000151845.1 Pteropus vampyrus
AAGCTACCTAATTCATGGGTTCAGACAGGTTTGTAAAAGAAAATTACAGTGTGAGTCTTTGTTTTCTAGTAAATGAGATAACCCTATCTATATGAGTTGATTCTGCTTAGCATAGGTGGTGTTGGCCATTATTTGAGAATAGTTGTTTGAGGAACAAAAGTATCTTGTCCCATGTCTCTTCAGAGTCATGTTGAACATTTTTTTGTCGTATACAGTTTATACTTTTACTTCTTTGAAATACTGTCTTGGGTGGGGATCGCTAGGAATCTAGAAATTTTAGTAGTCGAACCTACAACTTAGGCAGAAATGGAAAGAAATAGGTAAACATTTACTCCTGTACATGTCTGGCTTCCCCACTAGACTGTGGCAGAACAAGTTGTAAGTACTCAGCAGTTGTGTGTGTGAATCTTGAGAGAATCACTTTACCTGTAGATGTCTATTTCATAATATAACATCAAGCGAGACAGGTTTTGTTTCTTTGGTCTCCTAAAGCTCCCGGGATATTTAAACAACGGCCACCTATTAGCATTGCTCCCTCAAGCCCTTTGCTGCCCCTCCATGAGGAAGTAGAAGCCTTGCTGTTCTTGTCCGAAGGGAAACCGTACCTATTAGAGGTATGTACTTGTTCCATTTTTTCATTTCTCCCATTTGAAGAAAAACACCTTTCATTATTAGTTATATTTTGCATGTTATTCTGATGAAGAGGAGTATTGTTTAGAAAAGAAATGATTCTTACAAATTAATTTTTCTCCCTGTGTATATGTCAGAAAGAATCAGTTGAAGAGAATATTAGTCTTCCCTGCAACCAAGAATTGGACCTCCAGGTCCAGCCCAGCTAATTACCCCTCTAGGTCCCAGTAGGAAAATGGCACCTCACCAATCACAATTAACTCAGTTTATTATCAGAGGGTTTTGTTCCCAATCTCTTTTGCGTGTCCCTGGTCCTGGAATACTACACCTCTGAAGCACACATGTTTTTATACCTCAGAAGCATAGAAGTGGGCATCTCACAGCCTCTGTTGTGGCACATGCTGTCTGGCCTATTTGCAGTCCAGGTCGCTCCCCACCCACCCAGAGCTACTCCTTTTGGAGAATTTAATCTTCTGACCCTTTCGTAACTTGACCTACACGTATGTGAATCTATGAACAGTATATCCTACTGTTTTTTTAACTGCATCAACAGTGCTGTGCTATACATATCCTTTTTTAAGCTTTCCATTTTGTGTTTTTTGGATCTATCAGTAATTATTTTAACAGGGGAGCATTTACCTTTGAAAATCTGATGAAAGTGACTCCCGAGAAAAAGGTGCACATTTGAACAAAATCATGTTAAATTTCCAACAGACCTAGATGCCCTGAAGTCTATCCTTGGACATATAGCAGTTAAGAAACCCTATTTTGAGGCAATGTTGATGGTATTAAGTCTAAGTAAATTTCAGTTAAAGCCAGAAATTATCTGTCGACAATTAACTGACTTGAGAAACGCTTACTCCTTTATACCCTCCCACTAGGTAATGTTTGCTTTGCGGGAGCTGACGGGCTCACTCTTGGCACTCATTGAGATGGTGGTGTACTGCTGCTTCTGTAACGAACGTTTTTCCTTCACTATGCTGCATTTCATTAAGGTAGGACCTCAGTTAAACCTGAGAGCCTGATAGCCTTGAGACTCTAGGAAAGCAATCCTTTGCTCCCAATTAATATGCTTCTTTTAATAACCTTATGTTTTTCCTAATCATAAAAGTAATGTAGGCTTATTTTTCTTAAAAGAAATGAGTAAAGAAAGAGCTCAAACTCCCATCATTCATTGATAATCACCATGAATATCTCTGTTTCCTTTTTACTTTCTATGCATGTATTTTAACATAATTAGGATTTTATTATCTTTATGATTTTGTCCTTTTTTTACTTGACATTATAAGTATTTCCCATTTCATTAAAAGTTATCTGCGAGGGTAACATTTCATCGTCTCATGTACCATGTTTACCTAACCATTCCTTTCGTGGTGATGCACATTTGCATTTGGTTAATTTTTGCTATTAAGAATAATATTTTCTAGCTAATAATGCTGTGGTCACCATTATTGTATAAAATGTTTTCCAATTGTAGACTATCCCTCTCCCCCAGGCAATATCTTAAAGTCAAAACTAGGTTTTTCTCCCCTTCTGAAATAGTAATATAGTTCATTATGAAGCTCTGATCAATACAGTACTTACTACTACTTATATTGCACTTACTGGATGCCAAGCACTGGTCCAGGCATATCACATATTTAGGTCACTTAATTCTCAAGTAGTCCTATGAGGTAGATACCATTTTACAGTTGAAGAAACTGAGGCACAGACTAATTAACTTGCCCAGGATCACACAACTAGTAAGTGGCAGAGTGGAAATTTGAATGTTGGCAGTCTGGGTCCAGGGCTGTGCTCTTGATCATATTGTTCATTGCCTTCCCAGGGGTTACCAGAAAATCCTTTAAGCCTACACGTACCATTTTTATTCGATTTTAATCTTTAATTTTTAATTACATGGATAATGCATTACTGCATTCTCTTTGTGAAAAATTAAGACATACAAATAAGGCCAAAGTCTTCTTTGACCAACACCAACCAGTCTTGTCCCCTCTCGACCCTACCTCAGGAACCAAAACTGGCAAATTGTGTTGTGTGTCCTCCCAGGCCTCTTTCTGTAAGTTTGCACCATATGTATTAGTTTCTGACCACAGAGTTTCTGCCACAGCCTCTTACCTGCACTAGGATTTGTAATAGTAATACACGTAGTGCTAACAAGTAGCGTGTGATTAATGGATTATGTCTGTAGGCTCTTATTAAAATGTGTTTTGCTCTCAGCCTTTTCTGTACAGACCTGTATCAGAGGGGATTGAGTTTCTCTCCTTACTCTTTAGTAATTATATGACCTCATTTCAATTTCTTCCTCTGCAAAATGGGCAGAAATATGACTTCACAGATTGTGAAGATTCAGTGAGGTGTGGTATGTGAAGGGCTTCCTTAGTACCAGACCTGACACCTGAGAAGTGCAGTGTTGTAATGCAGTGTCTGTTTTAGTTCCCTACCCATAAATGTATAAGATTATTAAAATGCACAAAGCAACGTGAGTTTTCAGAACTTTGCTTTCTTCACTTAGTATGTCTTGGTAGATTTCTCTATTTCATAAGCTGATTTTTCTTATATACTTTACTCATAGCATACTTATCTCAGAGCATTCTCATAGCTATACCAGCATATTCTGGAAAACAAAATAGAATATGTATAAATGAAATATAAATATAAGTTACTACTTAGTAACTTAAAATTCTTTTCTTTCTGCCTTTGCTCCTCTCTCCTTCCTAATTTCATAGTAAAGTAGCACAGAGTGTTACAGCTGAGAGAACTACAGAGATTGTGTGTTTCAGTCCCTAGATTTAGCGTTTGGGGAAACTGAGGCCCAAAAAGAGGAATTGACTTGCCCAAGATCAGCCAGATAGTGGTAGAAGTAGGGCTTGAATCCAACATTGTAGAATTTCACGTTGACACTCCAACATGGTTTCCACTAAAGACTTAACTGGAATTTTTATGCTTTTAAAAAATATTTCAGAATCAACTAGAAACAGCTCCACCCCATGAGTTAAAGAATACATTTCAACTACTTCATGAGATATTGGTAAGTCATAAATGTTCTGATTCACTTGTATTTAGGTATATATTAGTCAGCATTGTTTATAGATAAAAAGTTGTGTGTCCTTATAGTGTTTTTCCATTCACTTGGTCTACACTTATTGAGTCTTCTTCATATCATTCATTTTTTGTGCATTACTGATTTAGAGGTAAGCAATAATAAACTCCACCTCTTGGGGGCTCACAGTTAAGTGAGAGAGTACACAAGTGCACAGGCAATTGTAGTGCAGAGAGCAGAAGAGCAAAGGATGGCCCTGCTGTGGATAGGAAACTATGCTAAGTACAGATATCCTATTTAAACCTCACAGCAACTGTCAGGTAACTTGCTAGCTCTACAGATAGTTTAAATCTAAGGTACTGTTGATCGGTTGATTGTCAGTGTACACTAAAAATATTTATGAGCCATGAAACTAAAATGTAATTGGCGGTAGGCCGCATCTCAGTTTTGGAAATATAAAAAGCAGAGGGGAAATTTCAGTTATAATCAGTGAAATATAGTATCACATTAGAAACTGGAACTTAGAGGGATGGAGTGATTTGCCCAAAGCCAGGATCTGAGCCAAGCAACTTGGCCCCTAGCCCATGCTTTCCACCTGGTTTCTCAGTGAACTATAAGTAAGTGGTATGACTGGAAGGAGTGGGAACTGAGTAGGGCTCGGGGAAAGAAGCCCATCCAGATCCTGAAAGATTTCCGGTACCAGTGTATGAGGACTTTTTCCTGTAAGCCAGTTGCTGCACACTGGTGCCAAAGTTCTGTCTACAGGCCTATTTTATTTGGCCCAAATTGTTTTGTAACTTCTGCTATCAGTGCTGGGGAACCATGGAAAGGTTTTAAGCAGGAGAGTTATGTGACCCAATTTATGTCTTAGAAAGATTTTCCTGGCTGTGGTTTTAGAGGATGCACTAAAGAAGGAAACAAGGTTGGAATTAGAAGGCCGTATAGGAGTCTATGGCAGTAGTCTGAGTGTTAAATAACAAGACCTGTACTGAGGAGAGAGAGGGTAGCAGGGGGCAAGGGACAGATCAAGAGGTGTTTTGGAAAGAGAATCAATAGAATTTGGTGACTACTTGTGAGCTGATGAGAGAGACTAGCCCAGAGGCTCCTTAAGGAGAGGGAGGGAGGGAGGGTGTAGGTTCCCTTCCGATCCCCACTTTGGCAAAGGGTGGGCTTTTTTTTTTTTTTTGAGGTCACTCAGGCCCCTGGGAAAAGGGTAGGCTTTTAATAAATACTTTTGAATAAGGAAATATACCATTGATGCCATTAATTAAAAGCCTAGCTTTCCAGTCCCTTACCTCCTTTGGTCCTAGTGATTTTACAGACTTTGGAAGGTTGTTGTTCCTCAGGAGCTGGGCTGCGTATTGTTCACCTGCTCAACAGACCGTCTGATTTACTGCACTGGGCACAGTTGGGTGCCAGGCACTAGAAATATATTGAGAGTAAGGCACAAATCCAGCTTTATGTGGCATGGCATAAACCTCCACATCAACATGTAGAGCCTGTATTATAGCAAAACTTTTACACCTTTTTGGTAAACAAGTTAGACCTCTTATCCTTGGGATCATGAAATATATGTCTTTATAATCCACAGAGAACTGTAGGTGTTGTGAGTAAGAACACATCAAAAGGAAATGAATGGCTCTTCAGATATTACTTAGTAGTTTTTCTTTTTTAGTTTAAAATTTAAGATATTGTTGAGCTATACGACAGTGGCATTATATTTATTTGTATTAGGTTTTGTTAAGTTATAAACTAAATTAATCTCTTGAATTACTAAAAAAAAAAAAAAAAAGTACCAGTGGCTATAACATAAGTTCTTTCTTTTTTCATTTACTAACCTTTGTTTCCTTCCTCTCACAGGTCATTGAAGATCCCATACAAGTAGAGAGAGTCAAATTTGTGTTTGAGACAGAAAATGGATTACTAGGCAAGTATGCCCGGCCTTGTTAGGAAACATCTGTAGCGAATGTGCAGATAGCTGTCATTTTACCCAGTCCTCCCCAACAGATCTGCCCCCATTCCCTGGCATAGGTTAGTGAGCAGTCGGCAGAAGCCTGGTGAGGGCCATCGGGCTCCCTCATTCTAGTCATGAGAATTAAAACATGAGGACCGAATTGATAGGATACTCTCCTACTTTTAGTCAGTACAGTACAGCTTGTGGTCCCTTTACTGGGTCAGATAAGATTCGAGGTGCTATGATTTTTTTCAACAAGCTAAAGGCCACTTTCCAACATAAGAAATCTCTCATTCTCGCTCATGTAGCCACTGTGGAGGAAAAAACTAAAACCTCAGACTCATGATACCGTCAAGCTCATGAAATGTGATTTTTTTTTTTTTTTTTTTTTTGCCTGTGGTATAAACACATCCAAATTTCTATTGTCTACACATAATAGGTTTTTGGCAGAGCTTTCTTTTTCAGAAGGCTAAAGTGGTTTCAGTGAGCAATTTCTTAGAAAAAGTTTAGTTAAAAATACTCTCATCCAG
>NW_011888951.1:1818699-1829009 GCF_000151845.1 Pteropus vampyrus
AAGCTAAAAAGTTCTGTAGCTACAACATTCTGGGCTGCCTCCTTAGAACAGTGTACTATCCTCAGAGCAGCACCCAGTCTCTCTGGAACTCATAGATTATACATTTCTCAAGAGCAAGGGCCACGCATTATTTACCTTTAAATCCTCAAAGCCCAGAACAGGAAATATTTGTTGAACTGAGCTAATAGCATAAATTTCCATTTACCAAACTAAAAGTGTTATAACTGTTCTGTCACTGGCACAGTAGATAGAAAAATTTGGAGGTCTCTGGATGAATTATCAGCCAGTATAAATTTTAGTTCTTTTCAGTTCTCCTAAAAGTCACACTTCACCACCACGTGTGTTTCTACCTGTTAGAATTTGGGGGATCCTGTAGAGTCAGCACCACCATGCTTTAATTAAGTTCCTTGTCTTCTTATCGAAGTAGTTTGTTGTAAATTCACAGAACAAGAGAGCTGTTATTACTTAGACCCACTTTAAGTTTAATGCTTTATTATTAAAATTTCTTCTTCTCTCCCTTCAGCTCTGATGCACCACAGTAATCATGTGGACAGCAGCCGCTGCTACCAGTGTGTCAAATTTCTTGTAACTCTTGCTCAAAAGTAAGTATTGACTCAAAATGCAGGGAGGAAATGGTGTTTTTTGGTTACAAGTCAAATATGACCAGAAAAAATACCTGCCTTGTTTTAGTACCTAGAGAGTCTGACTCAGTTAGGGCATGCTTGCTTGGATGATATAGAAGCCTATTCACATGATCTCAAAGAGATGTGAAGTGGAAGTATTCAAAGAGTAGCAGATCTTAGGGAATCCAAGAAAACAGGCTAAACCACCAGGCTTTATGCAGGAAGGACAGGAATCAAGGCAGATTTGGGGACCTTAACAGCAAGAATTCATGAACCTTCGCTCAAGGTACCTTTCATTAATGTAACTAAACTGCCAACTCTGTCAGGTTCTAGGTCCCCGCTTTCAGAATAGTCGCTCAAGAGACAAAATCATGTTACAGCTGCTTTATGAACCTAGGCACTGTGCTGAGTACTTTGTCTGTATTCTCATTAATCTGAGCAACAGCTTTATGAGGTTAGGTACTGTTATATAACGTCCCATATCACAGGTCTAATCAGGACCCTGGTACCGGTCCATGGCCTGTTAGGAACCGAGCTACACAGCAAGAAGTGAACGGTGGGCCAGCAAGCGAAGCTTTATCTATATTTGCAGCCACTTCCTAGCACCAGCATCACCGCCTCAACTCCACCTCAGATTATTAAGCATTAGATTCTCATAGGAGCACTGGTTCCTGGTGCCAAAAACATTGGAGATCATTGTTATAAGTGACAGCATAGGCTGATTGACTTCAAGTAGAGGTTTATCCTGTATGGATATACCATATTTTGCTTATCTATTCTTCTCTTGATAGTCACTTGGAAAGCAAAGATTCTCAATGTTAGAAGGAACCTTAGTGGTTTGCTTCTTTAATGCCCCTACTTAGTACATGGACAGACAAAAAATCAGAGTGCCCACATGATAACCCAAGATACTGAGCAGACTACACTGCCATCTCTGAGTCTTGCCTTCTTTATAGCTTACTTTATTCTTCAGATATTTGCTGATTATTAGGCATGAGTATTGCCATCCTCGGACTTGTACTAAAATAAGAATGAGAAATCTGTTGGGCTTAATCTGTTTTTGAATATCCAAGCAGATATAAATGAGAACCCCGCTGAAATAATGCATGAACATAAGTTTTCCAGATGACATAGCATTGTGGACACAGATGGAGATCATCCTACTACAATTGTGGTTCATTAATTAGGCTTGATATTGGCACATCTTATCATAAGTACTGCCTAAGAGTGGCATTTCCAAGTAGTATTGGGGCCACATAGTATGTCTGATGCCAGCACACACACAGTTCAGATCTCAGTGTTTTTATGTGTACTTCCATATCCCTCACACATCCGTTTTATACTCACACTAGTGGCAATATCACCATCTTCAAATATGAAGGATAGCTTTCCGATGAGCAAAAAGAAATGGAAAGAAAGAGGGGCTCTGAGACCATGTTTAAAAATAATATCATTCTTACTCAAATCACAAAAATTAAACTAGTTTGATTCTATCAAGAGATCATTTATTAAATGTACAATTTGTTGGGCTTTTTGATTTTCGATTTTTCTGCTTTGAATTTTACATAAATTAAATGGAAGAGTTAGAGATAGATAAGAGACTTTTCATTATGTATTTACCTTTTACTGCCTTTTGAAGTTTAAACATGTGAATGTACCTAAACAAAAAAAAAGCAAAAATTCAATATAAAGACAATTGAAATTTAATGAAAGCAGCATTTGTGTTTCAAAATATATAAATAGGTGCTATAGATTAAACAAGTATATTTTCAAAGAAAGCATTTGGTTAATTAAAATCTCCAATCGCCAGGTGTCCTGCTGCTAAAGAGTACTTCAAGGAGAATTCCCACCACTGGAGTTGGGCTGTACAGTGGCTTCAGAAGAAGGTGATTGCATTTTGAACTTTTCCGGCTATAACGTAGAAATCAATCGCAGCATGTCTTATTAGGAGAGATCTCTTAAACTTAATTTGAGACCGGCCTCAAAGTATTTTCAGACTTCAGGCTTTTTTTTGGTACAGTTGATACTTTATGCATTAAGTTCATTCCTTAATACGTATGTCTTAACTTTATAGGTGAAAATGTTAGGGATGGTTATATATAAGAAGTAGCATTTAATGAGCTCCCAGGAGTGGAAGTGAAATATTCGAGGAAAGAATCTCCCAATGTAATAGAAGGTCTGGGTAGATTTATGTGCTGGTTTAGATGCTTTTATACTCTACTGCCTAATGGTAGAAATAGTGGACTTGTGGGCTTATTTGTCATCCCTGATGGCGTTTTTGACCTTCCATCTTAGATGTCAGAACATTATTGGACACCACAGAGTAACGTCTCTAATGAAACATCAACTGGAAAAACCTTTCAGCGGACAATTTCAGCTCAGGTGAGCGTTATCTTTTGGTTTCTTGTGGCTTGGAATCCCTTAGGTAGGATTTTTAGCACCCTTTTTGGAAACTGCAGCCTCTAAGAAGAGAGGTATAGGTTGAAAATGAGAAAGAACAGAAGAAGCGGTTGAATTTCTATGAAAAGACAACAAGTTGGTGTACAGTTTGCAAATTATTTATTTGCCTAGAAGAAAAGCAGTGTGGGTTGGTTGGTCTGGCCCCCACATGCCATAGAGGTTCAGGGAGGCTCCTGGTGCCTCCCAAGATCAGGTAAAGGGTAGTCTTTCTTGGCAGTGCTGCCGCCACTGCCACTCCCTAACTTTTTCTTCTCGTGTTTAAATCTGTCACAGGATACTCTAGCATATGCCACAGCTTTGCTGAATGAAAAAGAGCAATCAGGAAGCAGTAATGGATCGGAGAGCAGTCCTGCAAATGAGAATGGCGAGAGGCATTTACAACAGGTATAACTGTAGGGCATATCCCTGTATGAAAGGACAGCGCTTGCTCTGAAGCGTTCCAAAAAGAATTTTCATAATCAAGAAAAAAAAGGAGACACCAGCTCCGCCCTCCAGTGTGAGACCTGAACAGAGATCACACTGGAGCCCCCTGACCTCATTTCTCCTGTTACAGGGAGCCCGCCCCCCATACCCCTCCACCATCTTGTCAGAAACCCTACATTCTATCTTTTTATCTCTCCCTCTCTTTGGATCTTAAACTTCTCCCTCTCTACAGATTCCTCTCAGGAGTGTTTCAACATACTCAGTTCTCGTCCATCTTTTGAAAACACTCTTTTCTTCCCTCTTATCTCTGCCCTGTTTCCTCTTCTTCATAGCCTAACTTCTCCAAATAATTGTCAGAACTTAACTATCTTCAGTTTCTTCTCTCTCACTCGTTCTTCATCTTCTTCCAGGCTGACTCCCTCCTTCCTTCCTCTCCATCTCAGCAGCTGGGGTGACAAGCAGCCTACATTTTCAGTCCTCATCTGAGTTGACCAGTCAGCAGCATCTGACACTACTGGCCACTCCTTCCTTTTTGAAACACTCTGTTCCTAGGGCTTTCATAACACCTTGGTCTCATAGTTCTCCTTCCACCCCTCTGTCTGTGCTTTCTCAGTCTATCCATCAGTTAAGCCTCTTAACTGGGCCACCAGTAAATGTTCCTCAGTCTTATCCTGTGTCCTCTTGCCCACAGCCTGGCCTTGATTCTTCAGAGTGCCATACATGAACATACAGCTGTCTTCCTGATGTCTCCACCTGATATGTCTCAAAGACACCTCACACCTAGCTTGCCCAGCCCCACCCCACCCCAGGCTAATCTTCCCTCAGTGTTCCTTTTCTCACAAATAGCACCCTTGTGTACAGGGTGTCATCCTGGAGAGCTTCCACATACGTTGCAGTCAGTTTCACAGATCCTGTCAGATCGACCTTTTAAGCATCTCTCATTCATCTATCTGTTCCATTATCATAAGCACCTTTGTCTCTGGGTGTCTGTAAGAATCTCCCTCTGTTTGCTTAAATCTTTCAATGGTTTTCCATTACTGTTAAGAGTAAAGGCCAGAATCCCCAATGTAGTCCTGCTTGATTGGGCCCCACATACCTTTTCCTCCCTCATTTTCTGAGTTCTGGATACAGTGGCCTTTAGTTTATCAAATATACTTTGTTCCTTCCACCTCAGGCCCATCCCACTCCCACTCAGTGTCACTTGGCAGAGATTTTCCCTCCCCACTGCCACCCTAGCTAGATCAGCCCCAAGACACATGGTAGGCATTCAAAACTTTGATATAAAACAAAGGCCACACAGTTGGTGACAGAGGCAGAATTCAGACTCAGGAATGACCCAGAGCCATCTTTGGCTGTGTGGTACAGTTTCCTACACAGCAGATGTCGGGACAGCCAGTGCCTCTCTCCACTTTATCACATTGCTCCCCAGAGTTCTAAGAGCTGCCTGGTTGCACGATAACGCTGTGACTTTGTGGGAACACAGAAATCAAAGTTTTGCATAATTAGGAATTGTCAAATACAAGTTGTTATATTTTATTACCCTTCGGTAAACATTAAGTTGTTAAATGAGGACATATTTAAACTACAGAATACAAATAAGTCAGTTGGCATAGAAAAACGTTTTTCTCTAACTTTACTATATACGATAACTTCCTTTCCTTTCTCAAAGGGTTCAGAATCGCCCATGATGATCGGCGAGTTAAGAAGTGACCTTGACGACGTTGATCCCTAGAGGAATGTGCCCAGCACAGGATGAGGAGTCAAGTCACAGCTACTAGATGCTCAGCACCTATCTGAAATCAGAATTTCATCCTTGAACCCTTACAAGAGCCTGAAGGTTGAACTGGGAGAGCCTGCCTTGGCTCTGGAGACATGTGCGTTTTCGAAAGAAGCACTCTTTGGCCAGAAGGTTTGGAAGCTGTTGGCAGTGGGAGAACTCTGGTTTGTGGATCAGAGTCTCAGGGCCTGATCCATATGTGGATTCACATTTCTCTGGAGATTTTATGAAATCAAGCCGGTGGCAGACTTTTTTGTTACCTGAACATACAAGAGTGAGTGAGGGTAAAGCTATTGCTTTCTCTATGATGCTACAAAAGAAATTCCTTTGGTTTTTATATTTAAAAAAAAAAAAAAAAAAAAGCAAGCTGCCTTTAGATATGTGGGGGCAAATTTTTAATCTTGCAGTAACATTGATTAGGGATATCCAATTTAAAATGATGTAAAGATATGTGATAAAATTCGTTTTCATTGTAAAATAGTAAAGAATTCAGTTTACACAGACCTTTGTATTTAATATGTCTCCTTATTTGTACAGAATTCCAGATGGGTCTGGATGAGAGCCCTGGGCATAAACTCGGATCTTGATGAAGTGTTACCAAGATCAAAAATAGGGGAATTATTAAGCTCTTTAAGATATTTTTTTCTGATATAACTGAGATTGAAAAGAGCAATAAAAATTATATATATATCATGTTCTCCAGAAGTACAGGGTGCATTCTTTAACATCATTCACTAAAGAAGTTAAGAGTTGTTTCCAAAACAAATTTTAAAAACGGCAAAATAAAAAGCACTTTAAGATGTAATTTTATTGAGTTTGACTTCATAAAATCATCTTTTTAATGCTTGGAGACATATTGAATAAACTGTAGTCTTAAATCATGTGATCTGCAATCATTTGCTTTTGCTTAAAACGTAATTACTGAAACCTTTGGTACTGGTTGTATATGAAGTTAAATATTTGAGTTGGGAGACACTGCATTGTGAGTTTCTAGTATTACAGACAAGGAATGTGAGACTTTGTTTCTTCTCAACATGAGTAATTAACACTGAAAAGTTAGAGACAGGATTTGTTTTCCCAGAAATAACTAGAAAGCAAGTGAACAACCATTCATATTGTTGTAAGTCTCAAGTCAGTATAACACCATTCACTCATTTCAGGTTAGATACCAGCTCCCCTTTTTTTCAGGAAGAGTAAGGGATATGCCAACATATTTTATGTATTTTGTACATTTTGTATTTTAAGTTGCTACACAGTTTTCAGCCCTGTTTTGCCTTTAGTTACATTTGTACTTTATTTTCAACTCACCATGCACAGAACTAGGGGAGCCTTAGGAAGTGCCAGGTTGCTACTGTCGGATTTGCCAAGTCAAAGAGGTGCAGCCAGCCCCAAGTGCCTTTTTGGTGGCTTCTGCATAATGTGGACACATGACAGCACAGTCAGCTCTTCATTGTGGTGCACTTTCAACAACTCAGTCATTTCACTGTTGAAAGTGGAAGTTACTGTGCGGCTAGGCTTCAGTGTGTCACCATGCTGACTTCCTGCAGGCTGTGCTGGCTTTTGTCAGACACTGAGTAGATGGGGGGGAGGGGCAGCATTTAAGAGCAGGACTGTGCCCTCAGAAATGATCAGAGGCAGTTGGCAAATTTTATATGGTTCTGATGTTCTTGCAATTTTGAATGTGATGTTTTAAAATTGATTTTGAGTACGTGAATACTCCTACTGTTTATCTCTACCCCGCCCTCACCCTTCTCTCCACCACCATCCTCACAAAAAGATTGTGTGGGACATGACATTGAAATGCCGGTGATGAGATGTGTTGGGATATCATCGCTGGCAACTGCACTCAGGAGCCCAAATTCAGGAGTGAAATTGCCACTTCTAGCCCCTTATTTCCTATGGAAACAACGCCTTCCACACCCCAGCACCTGCTGTCCTCACTGTACAGCTCCATCCGGATCACTGTCACTATTGTGTGTTACACGCTCTGGTTAATTTTGCTTACATTGTTGCTGCAGTGACATCCCTCTCACTTTGCCAGTAACCACTTGATTTCCAATGGCTGCAGTCTATGAACCTGCTGATGACCTTTTTTTAATGTAGTACAACAAAGTGACAATTGTGACAGGCTTACCTGGGAAGAGTTGTCGTTTTTACTGCCAGTTTTTTGGATGAAGATGTTTTTATAAATCTTTCAAAATGGTCTACAAATCGAGTAGGAATTGCACAACCAACTCAATGCTGTGTGTTTTCAAGAAGCTCCCTTTGCGAGGCCTACCGTAGATGCCAAATCTGCGCATCAGAGGCGTTCTGGGAAAGAAAACAGATGAGCATCCCAACGGGCGTCATGCCCATGTCTTCCGGAGTTATCGGCAGGCATCGTGCCCACGACTTCCGGAGTTCTTACACGGTCACTGACAACTAGGAAGAATCGTAGGACCTAGAGCACCGTGTCATCAGACTTACCCTGTCTTGCCCCGCCCTCCCAGCTAACATCGACGTATGTGCAGTTCCCTTCTGAGCTTGGAACAAGCAGGCTGGAATTTTCCTCTGCTACCTCTTGTGTACAAAATCTTGTTTATAAAATTTCAAAAGGAAGTAGATAAACTAGGGAAGAATCTTAATTCTAAATTAGTTCATGAGTGGCAGAGTTCTTAGCTTCTGAGGGTATAAAATAAATTTTTCAAAAATAGAGAGTTGGAGTCTCACATTTTTCTGCATGTAACAGAAAAGGGTGGGGGTGGGGGTGGGGCACAGGGGCATCAAGGGACTATGGCCTGGTTTGAAATGGCACTGTGATTCCTTTAGTACTTTATACTGGTGGTGTGACCAAGGTCCACCCTTAGCGGGCAATGGGTCCTCTAAGCCTTTTGCTATTCTTCCCTCTGGATACCCCGACCATTTCAGGATTCCTTCTCAAAGCTTGCTTAAAGAGGCCGAACTCAAACTGATGGCCGACAGACATCTCTCTCATAGCTTTCAGGTCAGGTCTCCTAAGTGGTCCCCAGCAGAAATCATGTCCCCAGTCAAGCTGGGTTTCTTGCTGCACCCACGAGTCTCTGTCTCACTCCTACTATTCCTTGTTTACACACATGGTTTCCCTTTCATGGGATGTTTGCTGCTACAGATCTTCCTCTTTGGCCCATACTAGGTCCTCCCCCACACCTTGTGACCATCAGCAAGAACCAACCAGGTGTGGCTAGCCAAGGAACTGACACTCGGGGAGTCTCACACTGCACAGCAGGCAGAGGTACCAGTGCCATAGATATACAGTTCTTTTTACTAGCATTGGGCCATTAGCATCTGACAGCTCTTAAATGTTTTCTGTGACACTAAATAGAGTTTGGGAGGATTTTTGCCTTTGCAGGCTAGTTCTCCTATTTATGATATGAACTGTTTAGAGAAAGGCCTTGCTTAAGACAGCTACACTCACCACCATCAGAGTGGGGGGCTGGAAGGTCCCACATTGAATGAGATAATTATACTTTGCAAACTGATACTGTTCTTAATTTCAAATCATTAAAGGTGGTCATGGGCGTAGTACAATTCATTATAGAAGCATCGGGCACTCGTACAACTAACTTATCCATAAACACCGCCAGGCCCTGCGCCAGATACTGGGAAGAGAATGAAAAGGACACAGGAACTCAGGGCTCAGTGCTGGACACGGATGACAGAGCATCTAGAATGCCATCAGGCACATGTTACTAAGGAGAGGGAACCCTAACAGCTTGGGAGACTCAGGGAAGCTACTGGAAGATCTTATCCTAGGACAAGTCTAGTACTCATCAAGTACTTGCCCTGAAAATACTAGTTAGTACTCCTCAAATACTTGATTTGCTCAACCGTTCCACAGACTTCTATCAAGTTCCTAGCATAAGCAAGGCATTCTAGACAGATTGAAGCAAGAGTCATGACAAAGTTGTTTTTATTTTAAGAAGTCATACAATAAAAATGCAACAAAACCGTGCATAAATATCTTCAAGTTACAAAAGCAAAACAGAGGTCTCGGAAAGCTTCTTGCTATAAAAAAGCAACAGAGGGAGCTATTTATAAACAGACCAAAAAGATAAACGCATGTTTGTTTGCTTGGGTGGGGGTGGGGAGAGCTCAAGGAAGGAGCTGCCCCTCCATTTGTCAGAGGGCCTCCCCCACAAAAGTCGCAGTGAATGGGTCCAGTGCCTTTCCCACACTCAGCCTCCCATTCAGCTCAGGTCTAGGAGGGAATGATCCAGGCTGAGATCAGGTTCTCTCAGGCAGGGAGCCTGCCCTTTTGCCAGAGTGCCAGCACCACAGCTGCAGAAAGGTAGACATTTCTTCCGCCTCCTGGAGCCCAGGCTGAGGCGGGGTGAGGAACAGGTAAGGAGGAACCATTGCAAAGCATCCAGGCCCCAATCCTTTCTCCATGCATAGGTCCTTGGGGGCGCTGTCACTGGAGCTCCTGGGTGTCCTGCTTCCCTGAAAGCCGACTTCGGGAGCAGATAGATGTGGCTGCTATGGCCTCCTCACTCATCCTGCCTCCTGCACCAATGTCCCAGCTCCTGCTCCTTACCACACATGTGTTGTCCACTGTGTGGGCCCCCAGAATGTGAGAGGACTCGGGGAGAGCCCCACAGCGGGTCAGTGTCCATCCCTCCTTGCAGGCCTCAGTGCCCTGCCAGGGCCCAGGGACTGAAGAAAGCACACATAGTACATAGCACATGACCATACTAATCCTGAACTCCCCATCTTCCCCAACACCCACACCTTCCACAGCCTTCCCAACCCAGTCAGTACAACACCATGTGTCCAGGAGCGAAGCAAAAACCTTGGACCCACCCCCGACTCCTCCCACCTAAGTCCAGCCCACCAGATCTGTGGGCTGTTCCTTCAAGTTCCAGTATCCTCCACACTCCCACCCTGGCCTGAGCCCCAACCACCTAGGCCTGGATACTCACGGTAGATGTTCACTTGTCTACAGCAGGTCTCCTTGCTTCTGCTTGTGTCCCCTGCAGTCTTCCTGGTGAAGCAGGCAAAATGAATACACT
>NW_011888951.1:1830625-1841500 GCF_000151845.1 Pteropus vampyrus
CCCCCCTCCCTGGGCTTTGGAGTCAGACACAGCCCCTGGCTATGAGACCTCAGAGAGTGGTGCTCAGCTGTACCAAGCCTCAGTTTCCCTATATGTAAAATAGAAAGTGTCATAGCCCCTCCTCACAAGGAGGCTGTGAAGATGAAATGAGGACTGAGTGTGAAGCAGAGCACAGCGCCTGGCACAGGACAAATGCTCTACGTGTCAGGATCTCAGTTACTAGAATCCCGCTATCCTAGCTGGCGGCCTTGGGAAAGTCATTTGGCGTGTCCAGGGTGCAGTTCCCTTAGCTGTGAAATGGAACTCTTTGGGATGTGCTTCATAGGGTGTGAGGTTCTATGGCTCCCATGACTTCAGACTGGCCTATCCCTCTGCTGGGCGTTCCCAAAGGAGTGAGTGATCAGAACACAGTGGCCAAGCCGGGCCCCCAGAGAGGAGCATGGCCAGTGGCACACTGGACCTGTTCCGGCCTCTCCCCTGGACAAGGGTGCCAGCCACCTGACTGGGCTCATCTTTCCACTGAAGATCCATCCTGCACACCTCACCAGCCTGCTCTTCCTAGAGCCGCTCCAAACTCATAGCTGTCCCTTGTCACCCTCTTGCTCCTAAATCTTCAGTGGCTCCCCAGTATATGCTCGATGGAGAATGAACTCCTGAGCCAGGCTCACTACCTGCCATTGTCCCAAACTCTTCCAGGGCATCCCACGCTCCATCCAAGCAGGATTTCTCAGCCCTTCCAGATCCGAAGGGCATTATCCCTGAACTCCCACAAAGTCCCCATCTACAACTTCCTGCTCCCTGCTCAGGCGGCCCATCCATAGGTACTTGTATCAGAGAATGGATTTTTAAAGCAATAGGTGATAACAATGATAGCTAGCATTTATATTGTCCTAGCACCAAGCTCAGTGCTTAGCATTGTCCCCATTTTAGTGATGAGGAACCTGAGGCACAGAGGTTAAGTAACTTGCCCAGGTCAAAACAGCTGTTGATTGGCAGAGCCAGGATTAAACCAAATGTCATCTCCACTTTCAGATCTGGCCTCTGAGCCACTCTCACTCACACGCTGCCTGTCCAAAAGTGCCTTTGGGGCTGCAACCTGGAGCTCCAGTTCTTCATTTCATGGCAACATAACGAGGCAGGCTAGCCAAGGGAGCCTCCATCAAGGGTGCTGCTTACAGACAACCCAAACCTTTGGCTCCCGATAGGGGAGAAGGTGCTTAAAGAACGTGACCCATTTTTTCTATTAAAACATGTTATGAAAGTGTAGCAAGGCCGTCTGGAGCCCACTCTCATTCAGTCTCCCCATTTCTAGGAGACAGTGCTATAACCCTCCTTCCACAAGCCAGGGAGAGGGGAGATTGGCAAGATCGAACGGACCTCCCAAGCCCTCCCAAGCCAGTCCGGACTCTGCCCACACTGCCGTCCTGCTGACCTGTTCTCTGAGTGCTGGGGGACAGTGTGGCCATGAGGTTGGGGGTCAG
Organism: Pteropus vampyrus; assembly: GCF_000151845.1. Classification (NCBI taxonomy): domain Eukaryota; kingdom Metazoa; phylum Chordata; class Mammalia; order Chiroptera; family Pteropodidae; genus Pteropus; species Pteropus vampyrus. Next base: position 1,832,107 of record NW_011888951.1, read on the forward strand.
CAGCCGCTGGTCCTCAGGGAACCAGACCTCGTTGAAGACGCCTTTGGCAGAGAAGTGGGTCAGTCTCTGCCTCAGCTCGGCCAGGGTGAGCTCCAGCTCTGCAGTCAGCATCATGGCCACAATGCCTGGTGGTGGAGAGGACAGTGAGAAATGCTGGTGGCCTGGCCCTCCTTGCCAACCAGGAACTCCTCTCCTGGTGTACACATGCACACACACACATATATGCACATGTATGCACACAGAGACACACTAAGCTATTCTTCCAGAAGTTAAACCGCCTGTAGTCAATACAGTAGAGAGAGAGAAGTTGGCAGTGCAAGAGGTGGGATCTTTCTTAGATGAAAAGAGATGATTTCTAGTGCAGAAGTGGAGGGTTTGTCTTTGAAACAGCAAAACAAACACTATCCTAATAAAAGATAGGAAGGTGAAGGAGGGCAGAGGTACAGGTGGTGGGGGCATGTGGAGTGGAAACTGCTAGAGGCTCTCTATTGCATTTATCTTCTCAAAAAAAAGAAGCAAGGCATCAGCTAGAAGGAAGGATGGGGAGGAAGGTTTTGGAGGTTTGAGGAGACAGGAGAAGGTATAATACGTAGTCATCTGTGGGGTTTAGGGGCATAGTCTCTGGGGGCAGGTCACTCAGTCCTCTCTGTGCTTCTATTTCCTTATCTTTAAAATAAAAAGTAAAATAAGTCGAGAAGAGCGATGCGCTCAGGAAATGCGTGGGTTTGTAGGGCGGCCTCAAGGGCCCACTGGAGGTTTGTGGTTGATAGTTGAGTGAAACCAGAAAGCATGTTTGCCTCTCTGGAACCGAGTTGGTGGACACTTGAGTTTAAGCCGGGTTGGACTTTTCCCCACTAAGTATGATAATAATGGGGCAAGGGGGTCGACTGTGAGCAAAGAGTGGCGATAAGCTGGACGAGGGTCTCAGCCGGGCGGAGGTGAGATGTGTGAGGAGGTGAGTGAGAGCCAGAGGTGCAAAGTCAGCAGCATTGATGGATAGTAGGTGTCGCAGGTATTGATGAAGAATGTGGGAGTTTGGGAGTGGGCTGGGAAAAAGGGAAAGTAGTGATCAGACAGTGGGTATTTGAAATTGAGGTTCTGGAGGAAATATAGCTACAGGTGGCAACGAGGTGAAGAGTATAATGGTGAGGTCTTTGGAGGAGGGGGAGCTGAGAGTCCAGAGGGTGTTGGAACCACCCCAGCAGGAGACAGTGACTGTGAGCTAAGTCTCCAGTATGTAAAGGGTATAATCTGATGACAGGAGCTTCAACGTCGAGCATTTACGGAGGACAGAAGGACATGATCTGGAAGAGGCAGTGAGGAGCAAGGAGGACCCCTATCACACCTCCAGCCCCAGGTAAAAGGCTATAGGAAGGTGAGTAAGCAGTGTGCTTGGGGAATAGAGGGACTTTAGGCAGAGAAGAAGAGGAAGGAATGCTCTGAGAGCCGTTTGAGGACCAGAGGGTTGCGGGTGATGAACTAGGATTTCAAGGGCACAGGGATGGGTTTCAGAAAGGGAGGAAGGAAGGGGCTAGGAAGGAAGGAGATAGACCTAGAGAGCATGACCTCCAGCCACTTGGGAGCAGTGCCCATGCCCAGCTGGGCCAGCAGAGGGCGTCCAATGCATGACGTGAGAACCCAGGGCCTAAGCTCGCAGCCAGGCAGAGCCTGGTGGCCTGCTCTAGGCCCTGGGACGAATCAGACCCTGCAGGGCAGACAGGGAGGCAGGTAAGAAAGAGCACAGACCTCTGTGATGAGAAGTAGGAGGAGAGAGTCACATGAAGAATGGGCAGACTAGGTGCTATGGGAGCCCAGAAGATGGGCACTGCATCCAGTAAGGCTTCCTGGAGGAGACAACTCAGGATGTGTGGTCTAGCTATAATGAGGTGACAAGCCCAGGGAGCAGTGCATGGGCCAGCTAGGGATGTTAGGACAGGAAGCTGGTTTTTAACGTCTCTTGAGGCCCCCTCCTGGGAAGGACGGTATCCTGGGAGCTTCTGAACAAAAGGAGGTCCAACCAGAGTGCCAGCCTCAGTAATGCTTTTACCAGCTCCCAAAAGGTCCCCTCAGGAGCTACATCAGACCCACCACACTCCACAAGCCTCCACCCCCTCCCCTCTGTTCCCAGGGGTTCCCCTGCCTGCCGCTTCATGGAGAACATGCAGGCTAGCAGCGCCCACCTCATGCACTGCCTCTCCACCACACACCAGCTCTCCCCCTCAGGCTTAGAGGGAGCACAGGTCCAGCAGGCTGGGGGGGCCCGGCCTTCCCCCAGCTTCTTCCAGGAACAATTCTCTGACGTTCTGTCTCCATCTTGTACACACCAAAGCTTGCTGTCCCCTTTTCCTGCCAGCCTTCGAACACACTCAGGTGTCTTCCACCTTAAAATTCAAATGAGAATAAACAAAACAGAACAACAGCCCCCACTGTCACTTTTCATGTGCCAAGTACTCTCCTAGATGCTGGGTTACATCAGTGGGTTATGTCAAGACAGACAAACTCCTGCCCTCATGTAGCTCTCACACTTGTAGAGTAAAACATAATAAAGAAGTCAGATGTGCAGTATGGGAGCTGGTGACAAGAGCTATGGAGAAAACTGAAAAGGGAAGGGGGAAAACGAGTTAGCAGCGAAGGTGGATGAGAACACTGCACTTTTAAATAGGGCCCCGCTCCTACAGTTACCGCTGCGGCTCACTCCGCACCTCCCCCGCCCCCCGCCTCCCGCGCACACCGCTCTGCGCTTGGTCTCCTCAGTCCTGCTGCATTTCTCCAAGAGCGGCCCAGGGACAACCTGCGACAGAGCCGTAGGAGGCGGGAGTGGAGAACCAGTCTGTGGGAAGCACAGATGCCTCTGACTGGCTCGGAATCCAGGAATCTGCCTTTCATAAGCTCCCCGGGAGATCGTGAGGCAGCCCATAGTGTGGGAACCACAGATTTACTCCCCGAAAATGTAGCACTGCTTGGAGTGGTCCAGATCGCCCACTCCACTCTGCAGCCACCAGCGGGGTCCAAGCCTCCTCACATACTATTCCCAGCTGGAGTGCCCCTCCCAGCATTCTTCACCTGACACCTGCATATCCTTCCGGACCCACCTCAGAGTCACCTCCTCCAGGCGGCACTCCCTGAACAGACAGGGCTGGGCAGCAGATGGGACAAGACCCGGGGATGGGAACCAGAACACAGTACTAATCCCAGCTCTGCCACTAAACCCGTGAAGTGACCCTGGGCAAGTCAGTGTCCCTCTCTAAGCCTCAGTTCACCCATCCGTAAAATGGTAACAATAATTCCAGCCTTTCCATGGAGATGTGAGGCCAAATGAGAGGACGGTGAAAATGCTTTATGCCCTGATAGCACAAGCAAAAGGGAGGAACTCACCATATTAGGTGCACATGGCGGGGAGAGGAAGCACAGAGGCTATAAAGGGTCAGATGGCACCCCTACCCCTCCACACAAACACCCAACTATATCACTGCACTAGAGATTTGGATCCAAAGACCCCAAGGGCATGCACCCAATTTGCATCAAGTGCCCTGAGGTCTAGAGTAAAAAATCCTTAGCAGCCCCAGGGCAAGTTGGGATGGGGACCAGGAGGAATGTGCCATTGTTCTCTTCTGGGGCCACTAGCCCTCACTCGGTCCATCACCTCCTGGTCAGAGTGTTAATGGTGCAGAGAAGGCAGCCAGCTGAGCCTCGTATAAGGGCCAGAAGCCCTGAATTCCAACACAGCCATAACCACCTTAACCCCACTCCCAGGCCTCACATCAGCCCTGTGAGGCAGGCAGGCAGGCAGGGCTGCTATCCCATTATAGGGGTGAGGAAACCGAGGCCAGGGAAGATCTCACAGAGAATAAGGGGCAGTGTCTAGACACCCCCCAGACAAGAAGATCAAAAGTGCTCCATGGGAAGAGGTGGCACCCGTTATTTTGATGGGAAAACTAAGGCTCAGGGAGAGGGCTTGAGCATGATAATTCAGAGGGGTGAGAGGCAGAAGGGAAGAGGAGGCAGGAAAGGAAGAGACTGGAGTCAGTGGGGACAGCAAACTGACCCAGGCCGGTCCACCCCATTCTAAAGAAACAGGAAGGGGGGCAACATAACTGATACCCAGATTCCTCATGAGAATGAGCACGGACATAAACCATCCTGATGACCTAGTCTATCCTCCCCGGCCCCACCCCCGGCCCTTAAGTGACCCTTGTCCCTGGTGCCTATCTCTGCCCCTGCTCCTCCTTCAAGACACTTTCCTCCGGTCCATCTCTGATGGCACTGCCTCTTGTGAAGATCACATTAGCTAACACACGTACATGGCTAAGAGCAGCATGCTGGGCATGCAGAAGAATGCTCGCTGTTGTTATGGCAGCCTGTGTCCCCATGCAACGCATTGGCTATCTGGGGACATTTGCCTAGTAGAGAATCAACACCATTCCTTAGTGTATTTTCCCTTTTGTTCTCTGCTGGCATTTTTTTCTTCTTTCCTCCACTTTTCCCCAGGGTCACTTTCACCGAGATAATCCCAGGTTTGTTGTGGGAAGAGACAGCAACTTGCTTGTTGTAAACCTGTTTTCAGCCAATACAGGTGTTCCTAACCATCAGCTCCACCTGCTGCCCCCACAGCTGCCTGGTCTCCCTGAGGCCTCAGGCCCAGATTCCAGCACTGCCCTTCCTCCTGGTCATCCGGTCATCCAGTCATCCATCTGCCCTAACACGCTTGGCAAGGCAGCCAGCAGAGAAGGCCTGGGGCCTAATCTCTGGGCAAGGGCTGAAGCGTCCTGTGGGAGCTGAGGGACATGCCTACGTCAGGAACAAGGAGTCTGGCCTCAATGCCCAGAGGGAGCAGTAGGACCTTCGGGGCTGCAGGAGGGGCAGGAATGGGAGGATAGGAGGGCCATTGAGGGCAGCTGCCCTGAGGACCTTTCTCCGTTGACCTCTCTTCACAGAGCCTTGGGGTCTTATGTTTCACTGGACGTTGACCCTGCCTCCTTCATAAGGCTAGAATCACATGCTGTTTTGGTCAAGTCTCAGCCCCCATTTACTGCTTGAATTTGTTCATCAGAGCTTTCCTAAGACCCCTTGATCAGATGGGAGAGAGCTATTTTCCGGGGGCCCAATATTTTGTTTTTCTATTTTTTTTTTAATGGAACCAGCATCGTCATTTATTTTTTGAATGTAAAAAAGTTATTTTCTGATCATTATTGACATGCTCATTATAAAAATTTCATAAAGAAGAATCTCACCACCCAGAGAGATCTCTTCATTTTTTTTTTTTTCTATTTCTATTTGCACATAGGTATATATGGGGTCATAGTCTATGACCATTGGGAGTGAGTTCAGCTGCAAATAGTGTAGCTTAATCAAATAGGGGCTAAATTTTCTCACATGACTAGAAGACCAGTGGTTGTTGGCTTTGGTTCACCATTTCATCGGTCCAAAATCTCCGTGATTCTCTTGGCATTTCCCTCATGGTTGCAAGACAGCTGAAGTTGCTCCAGCCACTGGATCTGTATTCAAGGCCAGCAAACCTAATTACGGTTGCTTTTTTAATCAGGAGACTTTTTCGGAAGTGACCCCAACAAATTTCTTTTCAGGTCTCACTGGCCAGACTGACAGTGGGAAACAGAATGGTCATGCCTGGCTTTGGATCAACCATAATGTATCACCTGGCAATAAGCATGTCATCCCTCCAAACAAAATCAGAGAAGGAAGGAATTAACAGTGTTTGCTGCATTCTCCTTTATATTCTCTCTTTTTGTTAACTATATGTCGTGAACCTCTTTTCGCATCAAGAAATACAGACTCAGGGTTCATGGGGAGAAAGAAGGAGATTAAAAAAAGAAAGCAGAGTGGTGGTTGGCAGAGGCTGGGAGGAGGGGTGCGAGGGAGTCAGTATTTAATGGGCACCGAGTTGCAGTTTGGGAAAATGAAAATGAGGTTGGAAGGTGGTGATGGTGATGGACTCATGTTCCTGAACAATACAATTAAAAATGGTTCAAGTAGTAAGTTTTACGTTATATATACTTTACCACAATTTTTTTTTTAAAAGGAATATGGGCTCGGTCACTTATTAACAACTATTTATTGAGGGACTAATGTTTCAGGAACTTCCCTAAGCACCGAGGACGAGGACACAATAATAAACGCAACAGATGCAGATTCTGCCTTTCCGGGGCTTTGAGTCTAATGAGTCATGCAGGAAGTCATCGAAGAAATTCACAAGTAAATGTGAAATTTCAACTTTGACATATGCTACCAAAGAGAGGCACGGGGTGCTGTGAGAGCAGGTGAAAGGGGTTTGATAGGGAGGGTCATAATTTTAATGGTCATATATATTCCCTGGCATAAAGATAGCATTATTTAGCCAATCTCCTATCATTGGATGTTTCGATTCTTCCCACATTTGAACTATCATAAACAATGCCACAATAAATACCCTTCTGTGAGTGATCTTGGCACACCAGTCCGATTTATTTCCTTAGGATAAGTTCCTACATGGGGCGTTGCAGAATCCAGGGGTAGCCCACATGCTGAGGCACTAACCACACGCTGCCATATTGCCCACCCCCCCCCAAAACACTCACATCATTTCAATTCCCACCAGCAGTGTGAACCAGAACCCTTTTCCGCCACATTCTGCCAACACCACCTGTTATCATCATCTTTACAAAACGTGGCCAATGTTACGGGTGAAACATGGTTTCTTGTTTTAATTTTCATTCCTTTGATTATTCCTGAGGTTGACCATGGTTTTGTTTTGTTTCTCTTACGGGTTCACAGATCTTTCCTGCGGCTGAAATTATTTTATTTCCTGTTAAGAATTGTGATCTCTGTCTGTCGGATGTTCTTTGGGCAACTCTGAGTGTTACAAAGTCTTCCTTTTCTGGAAACCTAGAATTGGGTCCTTGTCGGTCCAACTGCCTGAGGCTTTCCCACGTGCTCCATGGTGGCAGCCACAGGCCATCTTGATCAGGTCCCCAGCCTGCGTCCTCTCCAGCCACCCTCCACACCCACAGCCCTCAGTCGGGGCTCCCAGCCTTTGTCCAAACTGTTCTCTCTCCCCTTTCTTCCATGGTGAAAACTCCAAGACACAGCTCAAGGTAGCCACCTCTCTGAGAAGCTCTTGCTAACTCCCCAGGCGGGGTCAGATCTCCACTGTGCTTCTCTCTTCTCAGCAATGACCACACTGACCCTGTCACCATTCATTTTACAGTTTCCTCTGGGAGTGGCCGCCCCCAGACAGGCATGTGTCAGACGCATCTCTCTGTCCCCAGTGCCTGGCATGGGGCAAGTTTGGGGACACCAAGCAGGTGTTTAGACAGTGTTTGTAATGGGAAGGAAGGAAGGAAGAAAGGAAGGAAGGAAGGAATGGAAGGAATGGAGGGATGAGGGAAGGAGGGAAGGAGGGAGGGAGGGAAGGAGCGAGGGAGGGAGGGAAGGAGCGAGGGAGGGAGGGAAGGAGCGAGGGAGGGAGGGAAGGAGGGAAATCTACCACTCTCCACCCCTAGCAGGGCTGATCACACATCCAAAGCCTGCTGTTGCCCACCTCCCCACCACCTCATGTCCACTCTTGTCTGGGTTCAACGTGGAGGATGTACAGGTGGCTTGGGAACTCTCACCATCCAAAGAATTACCTGAGGGGTCTGTTGCCTACCTGGGCACTTCCTGGGTCACTTGGGCCCCCACTTGCCACCCCACCTCAGGCTGTCTTTGAACCAGGTACTGCCTTAGCCTGGGCTCTCGTGTCTTGGACAAGATCCATGGGGTTCCTCACTCCACTCAGCGGGCCTTGTGGTCAGCAACAAGGACTTGGAGACACTGGCTCTGCCAAGCTTCAGTCCTGACCTGGCATCTATCCAGGGCCACTCTCACAGGTGGGAAAAACCTTTCACAGGCTAGGCTGGGAATTAAATTCCTGCCTCAGGCCATGAGCCAAGCTTCTCACCACCAGTATGTTCCCCTCCAGTCCCTTTTGCACTTATTAACTAGAATATGCCCTAAAGATTCCTTTCTTCATGTCACTCCTCTACTCAAGAACCATCAGCAGGTCTTCTTGCCCATCAGATCAAATCTGAGCTGCACGGCAGAATTCAAGGAGCCCACGACAAGCTCCATGTTCTCTCTCTCTGAGTTTGGCCACCATCGCTCCAGCCAAGCCCATCTCCTCCAGATTCTCAGGACCACCTCTTCCTCCTTCTCTCCTCTGGGGCTTTGCCCGTGTCCTCTGCCCGACATACCCTTGCCTCTTCATTGCCTGTTTAAATCCTGGCTTACAACCCCCACCTTCTCTGGATCACCTTCCAAAACATCCCAGTCCTTAATAACCCATTTAAAAACAAAAGACTAAGACTTTGTGTGCTTTAGAATCACCTGGCTTGCTGATTCAAAAGTCAGACCATCCCCAGACCTCTCTAGGGTGGTTCTAGGACACTGGACTTTTAAAGCTTCCCAGAAGAGTCTGATGCTACCAGCCCAGCAGGGTCCATATTGACCTGCATTTGAGAAGCGCTGATGAGACCGTGCTGGATGCCAACCCCAGTCTACAGTGGCTCCTGATGTCTGCACATTGTACACATTCCCCTCACCCTTGCAATTGATAATAATGATGATCGCTCTCATTTACTGAGGGCTCACCAGGCACCAAGCACACCCTGAGTACTCGGCATGCATGATTTCATCTCATCTTCACAACATGCTATTAGGTAGATAATATTAACTTCATTTTATTGATAAGAAAAGTGAGGACCAGAGGGGGTAAGTCTCTTGACCAAAATCACAGAGCTCGTGGGGTGGAGGGGAAGCCCAGCCTCAAACTCAGGCTAATTATGCCAGAACCGATGCTCCTCATCCCTGCTGTGCAGTCTGTGTGCCTGAGCCAGCGAGCCTTCCAAGCGGGCACTTGGTCCAGGTCAGGTCAGGTCCATTTCATCCTGTCCACCAGCACTACTGCCATGTACCTTTGCTAAGTCCTGGGGTAAAAATATGGGTAGGAAGAGGCCTCTGCCCTTGAAGGACTTCCCAGTCCAGGTGGGGAGACTGGCACATGCACAGCCAGTCACATGAGAAGCGCTGGGACCAGCGTGGTGCACACCATTTAGGCAGAACCTGGAGGAGAGGGTGAGCGGGGATGGGTTCTGCCCCAGGAGTGGGGAGCAGGGCCAGTTCAGGCTCCAAGGAACAGGAAGAATTTGAACCAAGCCTTGAAGGATGATAGAGAAGGGGATGAAGGGCATGAGGCAGAAGGAACAGGTAGAATGGTGTGAAGGGTCAGGTTTCCAGTGGCTGCTGCACGGGAGGAAGTGGTGGGCAAATGGGCTGGAAAGGGCAGTTGGGGCCAGATCATGAAGGCCTCAAATGCCACGCTCAGGAATCTAGCCTTATCCTCTGGCAATAGGGATCATGGAAG
>NW_011888951.1:1841550-1848303 GCF_000151845.1 Pteropus vampyrus
GCAGTCTGTGTGCCTGAGCCAGCGAGCCTTCCAAGCGGGCACTTGGTCCAGGTCAGGTCAGGTCCATTTCATCCTGTCCACCAGCACTACTGCCATGTACCTTTGCTAAGTCCTGGGGTAAAAATATGGGTAGGAAGAGGCCTCTGCCCTTGAAGGACTTCCCAGTCCAGGTGGGGAGACTGGCACGTGCACAGCCAGTCACATGAGAAGTGCTGGGACCAGCGCGGTGCACACCATTTAGGCAGAACCTGGAGGAGAGGGTGAGCGGGGATGGGTTCTGCCCCAGGAGTGGGGAGCAGGGCCAGTTCAGGCTCCAAGGAACAGGTAGAATTTGAACCAAGCCTTGAAGGATGATAGCGAAGGGGATGAAGGGCATGAGGCAGAAGGAACAGGTAGAATGGTGTGAAGGGTCAGGTTTCCAGTGGCTGCTGCACGGGAGGAAGTGGTAGGCAAATGGGCTGGAAAGGGCAGTTGGGGCCAGATCATGAAGGCCTCAAATGCCACGCTCAGGAATCTAGCCTTATCCTCTGGCAATAGGGATCATGGAAGATACAGGAGCAAGGGTGTGTCTGCCCTCAGCATTAGTACAGGAAAAGGCACAGGTAGGTGCTCAGTGGAACCTTGCTGCCTGATATGTGTCTTTCTCCTGTCCTCACTAGGGTTGGGATGACCTGAGACTATTGGCTGGTTCCTGGCAGTAGTAGAAAGCCCATAGCTATATCTCCTTTCCTCCATTTAGCTCTTCTCTGGGATAATGGGCAAATTATTCAACCTCTCTGAGCCTCAGTTTCTTCATCTGTAAAATGGGGACAACACAACAATCCTTCAGGTTTTGAGGATGAAATGAGATCAGGTGAGCATAACATAGTCAGTGCATCACTGCGTCTTGTTCCATGTGTGCAGCAGGTGGCAGAGTGGAAAGAGCACAGGCTCGGAGGAACTGTGTTTGAACTCCAGCTCTGCCCCTGGAATAGCCCTCTTTCAGGGGTGATGGGAGGATTAAATTCAGCAAGCTAATACATGTGGAATACCCGCTACCCAGCAGATGCTCAGTAACTCTGTCCGCTGTCTGTATCACCGGGCACAAAGGATCCTGCTTCTCCTCCTTGCTCCTGAGATGCTGCCTCTCTTACTCAGCACTCTGCTCTCTCCTCCCCGTCCTGCGGGAGGTACTTTATCTCTGCCTTAGCTCCTAGTCACTGGCTATCAGCTGACCTGCCCCTTGGTACCTGGCACACTGTAGACTTTCTGTACCCTTTGCAAAGAGCTCTCACACACATCTTCTCTCTGATGAATCCACTCACTTGCTTTCAATTCATAAGCAGGACAGAATTGATCCCCACTGTGCAGATGAGGAAACTGAGACCTGGAGAAGAAAGGAAGGAGACTGACTCTGTTTGACCACCTACAATGTGCAGGAGGCAGTATACCCATTAGTTCTCCCTCACAACAGCCTGAAAGCTAGGTATTATCTTCCCCACTGTATAAATGTGGATGTGGATGGGGCAGTGACTTGTCCAAGGTCACACAGCTAGGTACCGGTTGAGGCTGAGTACAAACCCAGGTCTTTCTGACTTCAGACTCTGGGATTCAGAACAAATGTTTGCAATGTAGGGTCGACAGATCTGTCCCCAGGGCCAATGCGAGGACCAGATGGGGTAATAGGCATGAGGGCACCTGGCACAGTGCTTACGGACTGGGAGTAAAAGTGCAATCTTGTCCACCTCCACTTAGTTGTATAGAGTCCAAAGACCGAGCCCAGGAGGGCTGCAGCATGCCCAAGGTCATGGCAAGCAGCCAGTGGGGCCAGAGCTCCCTGCCTCCAGGACACTCTCTTTCCCAGTTTAGGGCGGGAACCATCTCTCCATCCCTCCAGGGCCTTTTTCACCCAGAGAGTGGAAACTTCCCAACTCCCTCTGACCTGACAGGAGGGTGAAAAGAGCAGGAATTTTTGCCATGGTACACAAACCTGGAGCCTGGGGCCGACAGCTGAAATCTTAGGGTTTGCCAAGGCTGCTCCTCCAGGACCTGCAGCACTCCACCCACTCTGGAGACCTGCAAGAAGACCTCACACCTTCCCGGTTAATGAGCCAACGAGAGGGGCCATCCCAGAGGCCTGTGTTCTCAGAGGAGACTGAAAGGTGGCAGGCCAAGGAAAGGGGCTGGTGGGGTTTCATGTGTAATAACCTCGCGAGGCAGATCACAGAGCTGGGGACGTTCAGAGCTGAATGAAATAAGGACCCCTTGCCCCATGCTGTTCAAACTTTTAAAAAGCTACAGGCCCTTCTTTTCAAATGAAATCCACAGCATTTTACTCCCCACTCCTTCCCCACAGTCACTGTCAGGCCCCGAGGAGGACCCACTAAACAGTGAGACCAGAGTGAAACCAGAGGGCAGATGACCCTCACAGCTAGGTTTTGGTGTCCTGCTGAACATGATCAAGTTCACTGAGCATCGGCACCCAACAAGGCCACTCTGTGTCCGTGATGGCTCAAGACAAATCAAAACCACTTGGTAGCCGTGGCCGAGAAAAGGCAAAATATGACCATTGTCACGGCCACAACAATAACCAAACACGCCTTTCTCCTGGCTGGAGGGTGACTGCTGCTTCTCTGCCAATTACAGCTTCATTCAGCTTTCCTCCTTCTAGATCAGATTGATTGAGATGACCTATTATAGAATTAACCCTGCTTCCCAACAGAGCAGAGCCCCACTTCCTTAGGTCCTCCCCCAAATCACCTCACACAAGCTCAAATCCCATAAGTCCTTTCTCACACCCTACTACACAGAGCGCCGCACTGTACCCATGGGGTCTGTTCCCCTCATTGCAATGAGTAATAAACCCAACTATTAGCTACAGATGAGCTCCTGGTGGTCTCCTGCAGGCACTGGCAGATGAATCTATCAAATACCCCCGCCACCTAACCCCTGCAAAGGTCAAAGACCGGCATTCATTATCTTCCTTTGCACATGAGGAAACTGAGGTCCACAGAGGCAACCAGACTCAAGGTCACAGAGTAGGGCGAATATATAATTTACCATTTAAATGGGATACCTCTGAGAATGAAAGGATGCACTACTAAGTGTGCATAAATCAGGACTGTCCTGAGCAGAGTGGGTGTGCGGTCTCCCCGTCACACAGTAAGATGGTAGAGGAGCCGGAACTGCAGCCAAAGCCCCAGCAAGTCTCACCATCTCTCTCCATGGCCCCGAGCCCTTGGTGCAACTTCCTGGCTAGGCCTCTCTCTGCTGGTGGGCCTGGCAGCCAGGCTCTTGGTTCTCTGGTAAGATCCAGGGAATGCCCTAGCGTTGTGATTCAGGCACATACCACACGGCTGTCCCACGTGGTCACACCACGGTGTTTGGCATTCACTTTCTAGAGGGTGCCCGTGGTGCCCGCCAGGCACGATGCCTCATTTTTCCAGCCCAGAGAGGGAGCAGGTGGTTTTACATAAAAGAATTTGTAGGCGAATAAAGGTGGCCCCTTGAAACATTGAAAACTTTTTTATTTCAGCCATTCCTCCTGTTGCTGTTTCTGATGCAGGTCCCCCTTCTCCCCTGCCTTTGTAAACAGAATGCAGAGACATACTACACTTCACCCGGTCTAATAACTCGGGGCTATGAGTGGACATGTTATGGCGCAGGGGACGCGCCCAATGATGCCTTTCACTACTGAGGCTTTCACACTGGAAGTGGAATGTGTTCTGGGGGTGTACCCTCTGATCCAGCATAGGGGACATCCCTTTCCCACTTCCGAGTCCCCTAGCCTTGACCCAGAAGCCCAGCCTAGGTGACGGCCCCCGCCTTCCCAGATGGCCCAGAGTGCAACTTCTGAGTGTATGGACCTGACTGAGGTAGTGCCACTGCCCCTTCCTCTGAAACTGCCACCGGGCCTGTGCTGGGACACAGAGGGACTCGGCAGAGATCGGCATACTACAAGCATTATTCTGTGATGCTACAATACAGTGGTATCTTCGGGGCCTGCTGAAAAAGGCCAAGCTATTTGCCCCTGCACTTGCTGGCCCCAGATGATTGAGTGGTTGTCACTCTGCTGCCTCTGGTGTGCCAATTTTTTACTTCTCTGCTCCCACCTCGGCTCCTGCTCTTCGCTCTGTCCCTAACTTAAAAAAAAACAAGCTCACTAAACTGTGAGCCCTTTGAAGGCAAGAGTTGTTATCAGTTTATGTCTCTTTCCCCCTAAAGATCCTGGCTTCGTGTCTGGCACACAGTAGATGCTCAGTAAATGCCACTTCAATCAAATTGCATTAAGCCAGGAAGCTTCATTTCACCCACAATCTTAACCCAATGCCGATGTATGCTGCAGAAATGGGAGTTACTCTGAGGGTTCTTCTCTTGGCTTTGTGGCTCCTATGCAGGCCATTTAGAGTTTTGAATGCCAGAGAGCAAAGCGACTAGGAGTCTAAGGTTTAGGGAAATGGGAGAGGGGAACGTTATCTGCAAAAATTTCCTGGGTTCTGGTCAGTCCACACACCTTCAATAACCTCTGACTCTGGCCACAGGAGATACCAAGGTGAGTAAAGCAAGAGTTCCAGCCTTGAGCAGACAGTTATGCCCCAGTGTTAAGTGTACAAACCTACAGATGGCACCAAGGAGCCAGGACCAACTTATTCCAGGAGGCAGTATCAGGAAAGGCTTTTAGAGAAGGGCTATCTGCTTAAGAGTTTGAAGGGTGAGCATATGTTTGCCAGGCAGACAAGGGAGCTTCCTGGCAGAGGAGACTGTGGGAAGGGCACGGGGCAGCAGGATGAGTGTGCGTGGTGGGGCATGGCCTGGGGACCGAGGAGCAGAAGGGCTAACCAGGGCGAAAGGAGATCAGCAGAGGTCAGTCATGGAAGGCTTTGGGTCCTGGAGTGATGGGAGCCACAGGAGAGATGTGAGCAGGAGAATGTGTTAGCTCTGGGTGAAGACGGATCACGCCAGCTACCAGGTGGACTACAAGACGACAGGAACAGGAACCCTGAGAGGCCTCCACAGAGGATCAGGGACCCAGGCATAGCAGCAAGGAGCGCTCCTGTTCAGAGGCCAACTTTGAGGGGAGGAAAAAAAGGCCTTTGAGAGACCCAGCTGCTGCAAATCTTCTCCACAAATCACATTTTACCTTCAAAACTTTACCCCCCAAAAAATAACAATTGGGATAAGTGATGGTCCTTCGAAAGTAATCATGCCCTCCCTGTGTGTTTCTTTACAGTTCTCCAAGTGCTCCAGGATACACTGTTTCTTTGAACCACCATGCAACCCCATTTTGCAGATAGGGAGATTGAGGCCTGGTGAGGTCACACAGGGCTAGCCATGCCAGGTTAGTGCCCGGGAAAGTTTCACATCAGCCTTGGGTGTTGGGCTCAAAGCCCAGTTCCTTGTCTGGAAGAGGGTCCCCAGGGCTGTCCGGCAGCCCATAGCAAAAATCTTCCTCCTCCTGCTCTGGCCCCTTGGCGCCTGTGTCCGAAGCTGCCTCCTCCTCTTTTGTCCTCGGGGACGGCTGCCAATAGCCGGGCAGGGCTGTGTCTCGCAACTGCCCCTCTGGAGGCATGTCCTCCAATGTGGGGTCATCTATCAGAGCAAAGTCGTGGAAGCGTTCCAGCCAGCACCTGCCGGCCCAGGGCTCCCGTGGCTGAGGACCAGGCTCTTCCGCCTCACATGGAGACGGGTTGGGGCTGTCGCCCTCACTGGAATCCACGTCCAGGTCATCTTGGAAGGAAGCCAAGGGCGCAGGACCCTGGGGACAGGCTGGGGGTCTGTAGGGGCAAAGCCAGAGAGGGCAAGGGTAACTCTGAGTCAGACTGGCTGAGTCCAAACCTCAGCCTCTAGCTGCAAAGCCAGGGGAGGTGAATTCACCTGTCTAGGCCTCGGTTTCCTCCCCTGTAAGGTAGGGGAAATAACATTATTCACTCCTCTGGTGTCTCTGAGGTTTACGGCAGATCATGTGTGCAAAGCACTTTGCACAATGCCTGGCACATAGTAGCAGCTCAAGAAATGGGCTATTATCATGTCATTATCCAAACCAGGTCACTCCTCTGCTTCTCCAATCACTCAGGGGTCTCCTCTCGGCCATCAGCCCCCATCGCACTGGGTGTCACTTTCTGTTCCTTCATCTGCCTCCCCGTTGGATTGGGAGTTCTTGCAAGGTGTGAGTCCTTAAGGCCTGGCAGGGAGTAGATGCCCAGTAATGGTGGTAGGATGACTGAGTAAATAGATGAATGAGGAACCCAGTCCATAAACAACCAGGATGGAGTGGGGTGGGGTGGTGAGTGACCTGCTTAAAGTCATAGAGCGTATCTGTGGCAGTCTGGATGGATTTGAACTCAGGTCCTTTGGCTCTCTGCCCCTGGCTACTCATGACAAGCATTCAGACAGCACAGAGGCCTATGATATATGCCTGACATTTCATGCACTGTCACAGTCTTCACAGCAATCCTCGGAGGATTGTGGGGAAACTGAGGCTCAGGGGGGTGAGAAACTTGCCAGATCTGCTGGGATTTGAACTCAGACCCATCTGACTAAGACCAGACTCATGTGTCTGCTACGCCTGCTTCCTCTCAGGGTGTCCGCACCCCTGCTGCCCTCTCTACTCCCAAATGAACCAAACTACCCCTCAGTGGCCTCCCTCCTCCTTCACCCCAGAAGTGGGCAGCATCCCCACTTCTGCGCTCTGCACACTCACCCAGGCCTGCTCTGAGGTGGGATTCTTTCTCCCTCATCCTCATCCGAGCCCCTGTGGACAACCACGGCAGCCTC
>NW_011888951.1:1848353-1852696 GCF_000151845.1 Pteropus vampyrus
TGCCCAGTAATGGTGGTAGGATGACTGAGTAAATAGATGAATGAGGAACCCAGTCCATAAACAACCAGGATGGAGTGGGGTGGGGTGGTGAGTGACTTGCTTAAAGTCATAGAGCGTATCTGTGGCAGTCTGGATGGATTTGAACTCAGGTCCTTTGGCTCTCTGCCCCTGGCTACTCATGACAAGCATTCAGACAGCACAGAGGCCTATGATATATGCCTGACATTTCATGCACTGTCGCAGTCTTCACAGCAATCCTCGGAGGATTGTGGGGAAACTGAGGCTCAGGGGGGTGAGAAACTTGCCAGATCTGCTGGGATTTGAACTCAGGCCCATCTGACTAAGACCAGACTCATGTGTCTGCTACGCCTGCTTCCTCTCAGGGTGTCCGCACCCCTACTGCCTCTCTACTCCCAAATGAACCAAACTACCCCTCAGTGGCCTCCCTCCTCCTTCACCCCAGAAGTGGGCAGCATCCCCACTTCTGCGCTCTGCACACTCACCCAGGCCTGCTCTGAGGTGGGATTCTTTCTCCCTCATCCTCATCCGAGCCCCTGTGGACAACCACGGCAGCCTCCATCCAGGCCTGAGCGACATGAGGGCCACTTTCTCTTCTATCACTGGCTTCCGGCTGCTGCCGTCCCAGCTCAGGGGCCAGCAGGGGGTGGGGGTCTTCACCGTAGCCCATGACCTTCATCTGGATGTGGCCAAAGTCGGGCAGGCTCTGGTCATAGGCGGCTTCCTCCCGCAGCCTGATATAGGGGGGCTGGGGGCTAGGTGGAGGCACGGCAGACAGCAAAGGAGAGAATGAGCAGGTGGGCAAAGAATCATTCAACAGACATCAGTGTTGTTCCCTGGTCCACCTGCTCTAGCCACTTGGTCTCCCCTGATCTCAAAGAGGCCTTTGGGGGTCATTACTGTACCTAATTCACAGATGAGGAGTCTGAGGCCCAGCAAGGTAAGGTAAGTGGTAGAGCTGAGCCCAGTGTTCCTTTCACCCTGGGTGTCCAAAGTTAACTCCAAAAACTTGACTGCAAAACGAAGAACAGTCACATTGGCTAAGAGTTTGCTGGGTTCCAGACGGAGGCCTAAAGGCTTTGTGCTTATCGTCCCATTTATTCTGAACGCCTTGCGCAGAATGATCATTCCCTTTTTTCAGATGAAGAAATATCAGCGGTAATCATGTAGCTACTGAGTGCTACCAGGTTCCGTCGGGTAGCTCATCTAATCCTCACCGTAACTCTGAGAAATACTGGGGGAAACTGAGGCACAGAGGCTTTAGCTGACTTGCCCAGGTAACTCTGACACAAAGTGGCAGAAACGAGACTCCAGACATCACATTTTCTACTGCTCTCTGTGGTCCCTCTGGAAAGTGAGGTTCCCTTGCCCAGGGCTGGGGACTAACCAGGAAGAGCCCAGACTCAGGCTCTGTCTCAGCAGCTCTCCCCACGTGACTAGTCCTGAGTCTGGCCCCCACTCCCACCCACTTTCTATCGCCTCATTCCCCTGGGACATTTGGTCACTCTGCGTGCCAAGAACAGAAAATACCATCACCACCTCCTTCCCCCAGCGAAGCAGAGAGAGTTCCAGAGCCCTGGCCACAGACCCTGGACCTGTGGCCTGGCCTTCTGAGCATGGAATCACAGCCTCTGGGGGCAGGGAGGAGTGCGGCTGGTCTCACCTCCTCTCCAGGGATGGAGTGCTCTCTGCCATGTCCTGGCAAGCCTCCAGGGCTTGTCACCTTCGGGGACAAAGGCAGGTCTGGTCGGGTCTGGTCTGTCATGGACTCCCCGTGAGATTTGGGGGTCGTGACTGCACTTCCTAAGCTTCAGTTTCCACGACCGTGTAAAGGGCTGGATACCCGACTCCTTCACAAGGTTTCCATGAGGACCGAAGGAGGCAACGGGTACAAAAGGCCTAATTTGGTCTCTGATACACAGGAAGTTCTTCTTACTAATGATGACAAACACTTACAGAGGGCCTACTAAGCACCAGGTTCTGGTCTTAGCACTCGGCATACATTATCTCACTGAACCCTCCCTGAAGCCCCAGGAGGAGGGTACCATTAAGATCCCCATTTTACAGAGGGGACAAAAAGAGGTACATCACTTTCCCAAAGTCACACAGCCGGTAAGTGGCAGAGCCCCAGGTCTGTGCCATGGCCATCGCCATTTGGGATTTAGGGTCAAACCTGTTTTTGATTTTGTGTCTGCCATTAGTTCACGGTAAGACAGAACAAAGTCCCTGAGTCTCAATTTCCTCATCTGTAAAATGGGCATAATAATGCCTATCTCACAGAATCGAGAGTTCAGAACAATCCATGATTCCTCATAGTATGTTCTCAGTAAGTGGGGAAGCCAAGTCCACCCCTCCCAGCGCACTCCCTCTCTCTCCTCTGTAAGGGAAGACTGGCTCACTGCCCCACTGAGAGGCTCACCGCCCCTCCCCTCCAGCCCCTCCCAGCCCAGGAGAGCCAGGCACCTACCTCTTCTCAGTGATCAGCCCACTCTCCAGCAAGCCCAGCGACTTCCTTGGGGACAGGATGCCTTGGAAGTCAGAGTCAGCGGGGATGAAGGTGATCTGCAGGGCACAGGGGCAACAGCTTTTCTGTGGCTGCCTGCACACAGGCTTGGCTGCTGCTGCCCCAGAGCACAGGCCTAAACTCTCTACGACCTCTGCGAAAGAGACCGATCAGAGAGAGCCTCCCCTTCTGACAGGAGAGGGGCCTGCTCAGGGCCCAGCACCAGTAGGTACATGGATCTCCTGGCTCCTGCTCCCACCTGGCTCTACGTTTACCTGATAAACGTTTATCGAGCACCTGCTGTGTTTCAAGCACTCTTCTAGGCCCTAGAAGGCAGCAGGCAGTGAGACAAACACCCTTACCCTGGAGGAACTCACATCTTGTCATTTCCCTGTGTCCTCGGGCAGTGCCCAGAATGTGCCTGGCACAGAGTAAGCACTTCATCCACATCTGGTGAATGAGTGGAAAGCAGGTCATTGTCATGCATTTCTTGGCACAGAGGCTGTGGTGGGGACCAAGAAGTGTATAGCCAGGATTGTGCCCACGAGTCCCTATCTCTGAACTTTCAGGGGCCAAGAAGTCTCTGCAAGTGCAGCCGCATGGCGTGGGCACATAAAGGAAGGGGAGGGGAGGGGGATCATGAAGAAAGCAGGGAGATGAGGCAGAAGGAGCCCTGCCTCTGCGGTCTGGGAGACTGGGAGAGAAAGCTTCCTCGGGCAGGTCATTTCCCCTCCCAGAGCCTCTCCGCGCTCCTGTGCAAAATGAGTTTGCCTCAAAGAGATATTTGCAGCATCGTTCACAGTAGACAAGAGGTGGAAGGAACTAAATGTCCATACACAGATAAAATGTGAAGGAATAATCCAATCGCAAAAAGACCAATCTTGTATGATCCCACTGGTATGAGGCATCTAGAATAGTCCAATTCGTAGGGATGGAAAGTAGAATGGTGGTTGCCACATCCCGGAAGGAGCAGGATGAGGAGTTATTGTTTACTGGGTACAGAGTTTCATTTTTCATGATGAAAAGAGTTCTGGAGATCTGTTGCACAACAATGTGAATGTGATTAACACTATTGAACTGCACCCTCAAAAATGGTCAAGATGGTAAAATTTATGTTGTGCGTATTTTACAAGTTAAAAAATTACTGCTAGCGACGCCTATCTCCTGGAGTTGCTGTGAGGATTCCATGAGATACTATCTAAGGAATCCCCCAGCACAGTGCCTGACACATAGTAGCTGCTCAGTAAATTATAGTTTGATGCTACTGAAGATGAAGCTACCTTCTCTGAGTCATGGTCTTTTCCAGTAAAATTTGTTTGATCAATATTTGATGAAACCCTGCTACATTATACCAGGTTCGTAGAGAGCAGTCCCTTTTCTCCTTGTCAGAGAACGCGATAAGTAAAAGACACTTGTCTACACCAGAAAAGCTTCGTTCTGCTGGGGAGAAAGGAATAATAATAACCCTAGGAGGGCGAGCTTCCCCCAAATGTCCGGACATAAGGCAGGGGCCTGGGTATCTTCCACACCCACTAAGGATGCTCTGTATTTGCCAGCTGGTTTTGCACTTCCTAGAATTTGTTCCTTCCTCTGCCTCATCACCTCATGGCCTGGTCACCATCCTCCTCCTCACCATCATCACCATTGTCACTATCGCCACCACCATCATCGCCTCCATCAACATCATCACCATCACCATCACCACCACCATCCTCATCATCATCATCGCTATTGTGAAAAGCCTGGAGGAGAAGGAAAGACAGAGAAGCACCTTAGAATACAAGTCCTTTTCAGAGAGTGAGACAGGCAGAGTCGAAGCTGG
>NW_011888951.1:1853246-1862240 GCF_000151845.1 Pteropus vampyrus
ATTGTATGTTTGACGAACTGGAAATGTCTTCTCAGTTCCTACAGTCTTGGGTTTAAATTCTGCCTTAGTCTGGGAAACCATCATCTCTCACCTGGACCAAAGGAAGAGCCTCCCCTACAGGTCTGGTGGACTCTGAACCTTCCCTTTCCGACACCCCCAGATGTCAGCCTGATAACTTCTTTGAACTGCAAAGCTGATCTGGTCCCTCTCTTGTCCCATCAACTAAAGGATAAGATGCAAATTCCCTAGCATGGCATCTCAGGCCCAGAGATGCTGAGCCCTTAACTCTTTCTCCCTGACCTTCCTTCTCCGCCTCTGACCCCTAGCAGCCATGCTGACCCCGCTGCCTTGCTTTTTTACTTCGTGTCTTTGATCATGCTGTTCCTTCCGCCTGGAATGTCTTTCTTAACTTCTCCGTCTGGTGAACTTCTATGTGGCCCACAAAACTCAGCCCATCTTCTCTGTAAAGTCTACTCCCTCCTCATCAGGCGGAAAATTGTCTTCCTTGCAAGATCTCCAGCCCCTCAAAGATGGGGATAGTTTAATTCAGTTGGTGTTGGCCAACTCTTACCCCCTATATCTTAATTAATTGATTCTAGTCCCTTATATTTACATTTCTTTCAATCCAGGAAATTTCCATTTGCCAGGCACTGAGAGGAAGGGGAGGATCCTGAGGAGTGGGGTGGGCAAAGCATTTGCTGAGGGCTCCCATGGATGGCCCGGACACCAAAGAAACAGTATGAGAGATGGGTCCTCCCCTTCTAGCGCACCTCCCTGGGTTAGAACGCACTTCCCTCCCTCCCTTAGCGTGCTGTCTGTAACACCCACACGGGCCCACACCTGCATGCACACACACAGAGAAGCCGCCCAATGCCACAAACACTAGTCCTGAGAATAATGCCTTCAAAACACCTCTGTGCCAGGCATGATGCCGGGTCCCCCCCCGACACAAGACCCCACTGGTTCCTCTCACTCGGCCGCAAGGCTCAGGACGTGGGACGACTCCCTCTGCCAAGGACACAGAAACGGGGCAAGAGCAAGGAGGGATTTGAATCTGGGCTTGTTGGACACCAAAACGTGCTTCCACCCTGCCATACTGCCTCCAGAGCACAGGAGCACGTGAATCTATCAACAGTTACTCATTAATACACAGCAATATTCCCTCTTCCCCTCTCTCTCCCTCATCCCCCACTGCCACCCAGTCGCTCTGCCCACCTCGCCAGAACCAGCTCTTGGTAGGAAAGAGAGCAAGAAGGACACCCCCTTCTGTGCCCCCCAGTGTTCCCTTGCCTTCCCCCATGGTCCAGCCTCCTTCACTGGGAAAAGGAGGATAATGAAGTGAGTGGCTCGCCTGAAGGCCCTCCTCTCTCTATGACCTCTGCTCAGGGCATTTTACAGAGGAGAGTTGACTGTAAACTGCTAGGTAAATGACTACAAACCAGCCAGGACCGCCCTAGCACCACACATTCTGACAGCCCGAAGTTGACCCATGGAGGGGGCAGGGCTGGGTAGAGCTGGGCCCAGGTTCCCAGGAGCCTCCTCTCTTCTCTCCTGACCCCCTCCCCACACCACCCCCGCAGCAGAGCACCCAGGGTGGAGGTGAGGAAGGGGTTGCAGGTGGTGGGGACTGCCTGGGTGGATGTCACAATCAGGAAGATCCTCATATGCACCCCCTTTCCCACCCCTTTTCCTGACTCTTACGTCGTACAGATGAGGAAACTGAGGCTCGGAGAGAGAAGGGGCTTGACCTAAATCTCCCAAGAAGTTAGAGGCAGAGCTCAGGTTAAAATCCATGCTTCTCTTTCTGTTTCCCTGGGTCTGTCTGATCAGCTGTGTGACTTTAGAAAAGCCAGGCAACCTCTCTGGGCACTAAATGCTCACAGCTCCTGACACACCCATTCCACAGGGCTGCCGGAAGGACCAATAACAGTAAGGGTGGCAGCCCTTCACCTAAATATAATACTCAACGGTTTATAAAACATTCCTACATCCCATCTCTGTTCATAATAACTGTGAGCTGGGAGAAATAGGTACTTGGGGCCCCAGTTTGCAGATGTGAGAAACTGAGAGTCAGAGAGGCAAAGATCACGCAGAGTTTGGGACAGAGCAGGAGCTAGAACTCAGACCTCCCAAATCAGTGCTCTTCTCATCACTAAGTCACTCACAAGGTTAGGAGTACATTGAAACTCTGAAGGATCAAGCACTGACTAACCCATGCCATCAGATTATACCTGACCTCCCCAGAACTCTCAGTAGCTCTGGGACACAGAGATAGCCCTCTGAGGTGGAGAGTTATGCCTTATGTCACACACATGTGAGCTCTGATCCCAATTCTGACTCAGGAGCTGTGAGACCTCACCTTTCTTAGCCTTGAGCTTCTCCACTATAAAATGGAACTATAGAGGTACCAAAAACTCTGGATGAGGACTGAGCTGCACCATGAATGCAGCAGTGCCTGGCAGGTGGCAAGCTCTCATTAACTTTGGTTTATGCACACAAAGATCATGTGTTGGGTTTTACTCTGTCTCCCTCATTGTGCCTATTTCAGGGCTCCAGACCAGGGGCTTCTGATCAATCCTTATAAGGAAGAGAGGGATGGATGGAGTGATGGAGGGACAGAGAGGTGGATGGATGGATGGATGGATGGATGGATGGATGGATGGATGATCAGGAAAGTGGAGAGAAGATAAGAGGAGTGAAAATCGGGAGGATGAAAAGAGATTGAAGGATGGGGCAGGCGCAGCGTATGCCTAGAATAGAGGCACAGACTGGCCTTCGTGGTCCCTCGTCCCCAGACCTTGGCCCCAAGCCAACCCGCCACCTCACCCCACTGCCTACCTTGGGGTAGCATTGGCACATGCTCCAGATGATGCCCCCGATCACCATGACGCTGCCCATGGCATAAAAGGTGCCGTAGATCTGGGGTCGGTCATGGCTCATGAGGAATGTGCCAAGGGCCAGCAGGAAGAACCCCAGCACAATGAAGCCGATGCGGAAGGTCTTCTCATCCGTCATGGCGACTCAGCCAGGCCTCGGTCCGTGCCCTGCCCGCGAAGGGGCACCTGCCACCCGCGTGGGCACTCACACACCTCACACTGGGATCACTGCAAATCTGAGCTTAAAGTTAGAGGGAGAGAAGGCTCCCTCAGGTCCAGCCGCAGCTCCTGGACCCACAGGTTCACCAGGCTGCAGGAGCCACGCTTGGATGGCTTCTGCCCCCACCAGCCACCTTCTCTCCCTCTCACCTTTCCACTGGGCCCAGCTGGAGTGTGTGTGTGACTCTGAATGAGGGAGAAGAAAGGAAGGAGAGGGGGAGGTTACAGGGGCTGGGCCCCAGCCAAGCCTTTGACATCACCTCATTTGCCTGTGTGGGGCTGAGCTGGGTGGACAGGCAGACCCACACCGTCCAGCCATGGGAAGCCTGGTACAATGTTGCAGCCAAAACACATCAGAATGCCACTGGAGGATTCCAGGCTCCCATGGGCTGGCATTTTGAAATCCTGAAGCATTCTAGACTCATCAAGGTCATGTGTCCATAAGGGGTTCAGGAACAATAGCCCATATTCACTGGATGGTGGCTGCATGCATGGTACTGTTCTAAACATGTTACAGGTATTATTCATTTAAGGGGAACCCCGGGAGGTAGGCATTACTGCCTCACTTTATAAATGAGGACACTGAGGCACAGACAAGTCACTTGCCCAAGGTCACTCATCTAGAAATGGTGCAGCAAATGGGATTTGTACCTAGAGGTCATGTCGCTAGCCAACGTGTGATACTCCCTAACTATAGCAGGATGGTTAAGAATGTGGGCTCTGGGGACTAGGCAGACTGCTTGGGCTTGAGTTCTGGCTCCTGTATCGTGGGGCAGGGTGTCCTTGATCATGTTACCTCCTTGTGCCTCAGTTTTCCTCTTCTGTAAAATGGGAATAACGATAGCATCTCCCAGGACAGAGCTGTCTGCAGGCCTGGCCTTCCTGGGTTCCTCTGTTCCCTTCTCATACTTCATGAGCTGCCCCCTGGAAAAGCTCTGGTGTCTTAATGCTCCTGTAGGATGTGAATGACTGACAGCGATTTCCTTGCCTCCTAATCTAGGAAGATGATTTAATCCTAAGAATGACATTGTAGAATTCCAGTTTTGGGGATAGGCTGATGGGAAACAACAGATTCCCTTACACGATTATGAAAAAAAGTGAGGACCACCGTGTCTCTAAAAGAAAATGCTAACTTGTTGTTTGCACCGGATTGTGTTGCTGGTGTGGGGTAACGGCTTCCATCTGGCTTCCCGGCTTAGACTGGGGATTTTCCTGTGTGTTATCACCGTCTCTCCCTTCTTCCCAACAAGAGCTGTGCTTCCAGGACACCACACCCTCTGCCTGCTGTTCCTGTCCGCACACACTTTTCAAGCAGCGGTTTCTCCTTCACCAGCCCTCAGATCTAGCTGGGCTACACCCTACAGTTTGCAGAGGAGGGCCCTGTCACAGAGCTCAGGAGAGCCTCCCAGCGGGAGGTTGCTGAGGAGTCGAAGTGCCGAGAGTCACTGGGTCATGTTCAGGTCTGACTCCCCAGGTGAAATTAGGCTGGTGGCTCTGCTCTGGGCTTGAGTTTTGTCACCTAGGATTGAGGGTGGTATCAGGGCCACCTCTCAGGTATTGTGCAGGTAAGTGATCTGATGGAGGAAAAAATGCTTTGTAATCTGGGCTTATCAGTAGGCTGGGACCCACCATGGAAACACTATTATCATCATCTGACAGAGGCTCAGAGAAGGGAAGCAACGAGTGCCCCTCCCAGAAAAGGAAACAGGCCCAGAGGAGCCTCAGCCTGTCCTCGCTGGTCCGGGGGTCCTGGTGGGCGGTGGGAGTGGATCTCCATGGTCGCTGTCCAGCAGGAGTCTCTCGCGCCCCCTTGGGGCGGCCACAGCACGTGCTGGACAAGGCGCTTTCACATCCCTTGGGTCAAGCCGCTGTCCGTCCCTCAGCCCAGAGAGGGGAACAGGGGAGGGGTTATCATGCCCATTTCACAGGCGAGGAAACTGAGCCCAGGGAGTGGAAGGGACTGGCCAAGATCTCCCCAAACTGAGTGGGGGGCTGAGTAGGGTCCGGCACACCCACAGCTCCAGCCACAGTGTAGACGGACCTGGTCCTTAACCCCTCCCGAGATCCATCCAAGTCACCCGAGCACTCTCGTCTTTCCCCCGCCTTTTCTTTTCTCTCCACGACCCAGCCTCCTTTCTGTTTTTTCTCCTCTTAAAAATATTTAAAATGTGAGTGATGCATAAGCAGCTCTGGGACAAGGATGTGATCAGTAAAATGGGTTTAATCTAACCTCTTCCACAGACCGTGGTGAGGAATAAATGGGAACAGATGTGAACAGTGCGTTGGAAGTGTTGGGTTATCGGTTTTTCCCGTTCCCCTCTCAACCGCCTCTGACTTTTACCTCCCTCCCCTACAAAGTGCGGGAGAGTGGTTGAGGAGTCTGTCGTCTTCCAGAAGAGGGCGCTCTAACCATTTTTTTTTGTTTTGTTTTGTTTTGTTTTTTCCTGTCCACAGAATTTAGGATCCTCACAAGATCCTGAAAAACACACCCATCTGACAGATGCAGATACGGAGGCTCATAAAGGCAAGGGGAGCAGCTCAAGGTCACAGAACCTATAAATAGCAGAGCCAAGATTCAAACCAGGTCCCCAGTCTCTTGTTGAACATCTATTATGTACAGTGTACCTGCATGGCTCCCTCCCTTACCTCCTTCAAGTCTTTGTCCAAATGTCAGCTTCACGGCAAGGCCTTCCCTCAAGTGATATTACTGTTCCCAGTCCTCCTTTCCAGATTTACTTTTTTCCATAGTACTTATCACCATCTATCCTATTGTATACATTATTTATTAATCTTGTCTTTTGTCTGTCCCCACCCCCACCCCCAACGAGAACTCAAATTTCCACAGTGGGTACTTCGCTTAATTCACCGTGGCTAGAACCAGACAGACTGTCCATCCACGTTTGAGAATGGAGGGATGGATGTTAGTCACAGTGGAGAGGGAGGCCAGAGAAGGAAGCACAGGGACGACCTCCCGGGGTTATGCTAAGGTATCTGACATCTCTCAAAGCCCAGCGGGTTCCTCCAAAGGGCTTTTGCAGGGGACAATGACACACGCCAGATTTTAATTTTACAACGATCCTCTGGTTTTGAGATCAGTTTGGAAGAAGGAAGAGGAGATGGTGGACGTGAGAAGCAGTCATCAGGCTCTAGCAGAAACCTGGCGAGACAAAGACTGAAGTGAATCATTTTTAGAAGTGATTAGTTGCTGGGGTGGGGAGGGAGCGTGGTATGGGAATTTCCAGCTGGGAAATTTCCAACTGATTTGAGATGGGGAGCCGCAGGAAGTGGGGTCACCAGCCCAACCAGAGGGTAACAGAAGCCTGGGAGGCCACAGGAAAAGTGTGCAAGAGGCACGAGCTCCGAGGGCCCCTGACATCCCAGGCCTGGAGGCAGGCACTAGATGTGGGCTCTGAGTGGTAGATGAAGAAACTGGACATCCGGGCCTAGTGGGGAAGCGACCAAGAAGCAAACCATTGCCTACTGAGGGCTCCAGAGTGGCAGACCCAGCCTCATGTGGTTCTTCCGCCCTGTGCCCCACCAGTGGACACGTGTCCCCCGTTCACAGCGAGGCCACTGTGGCTCAGGAAGTTTAGGTGGCTTGCCTCACAAGAGACTTGGCTCCATGGCCCTGGCTCAGCCTCCAAGTCACTGGTGACCCTGAGCAAGTCACTGCCCCTCCTGGGGGCCTTCATAGATGAGTCGATATAGAGAGAAAAGCAGAAAAATTTTTCCTGTCTTCCAGCCCTGTCCACCCTCTACATCTTCCAGATCCTAGGAGGCAAAGGTGGTGCCTCCTAATCACACCTGCAACTCATTAACTCACCTGCCTCGGGGAGGTTACTCACTTTGGGGTAGGAGGGAAGCTAGGCTCCGCTTTCCAACCTGGGACCCCGTTTACTCTTTAGGAATTGCAGAGGGCCCCATAAATTCCTACCCCTATCCTCATAATACATAAGGGAAACTGGTGTGTGTCTGTGTGTGCGTGTCTGTGTGTTGTATATCTGTGTGTTGTATGTCCAGTTCAAGGTCACACAGCAAGGTCAGGACCAAGGCAGAACTCAAACCTACATCCCCATCATACCAGGGAGAGTGAGAGAGGAGAGGAGGCATCTGAAAGTAATGAAAGATACAAAGGAAAGGGCCTGCAGAAATAACCGACCCAGCCCGTTAAAACTGCTCTCTCTTCCCCCATTCTGCCCTGTGCTCTTCAGTTAACATGTTTTCCACAGCTGCATCCCCCACCTCAAGGATTCTCCAGCCCCTTTTCTATCTCTGTAGTCTTGACATAGGAATGTCAAGACTGTAGAACTGTTTGCTGTGTTACAGCGAGAGCTCAGCCTTTGGGTAAGGAACTTGCTGAGCGGCACCGACATCAATGAGTGCTGCTCCCTATCTGTAAGCCTAGGAGTCCTGTCTCTCTGTTCAAGAATCTGATAAAGGTGCTGATAACACCAAGGTCTCAGACTCTACAAAGCAAACGACCTGTAAGACCAAGGTTCTGGAAATTCCTCCCCTGCAGCCCCCCACCCGAAGCTCCCCCTCCCAACTCTGAGTAAGGAGGGACATGTAAAACCTCAGACAAAGGAATCACGCACCCCTTGCACGGACACTGCCAGGGTATATAAGCTGTAAGAAATCTAACCAAGGGGAGATTGTGCTTTGGGTCTGTTGAATGCCCCACGCTCTACGCCAGCATGAAATTTTCCTTCCTCTAACAAAGTTGTCTGAGTGTCTGAATTCCTCTGTTGAGTGTCGCTTCCTGCAACAAGAGCAAGGCACAGACATGAGAGAAGGGGAGGAAGCAAAGGAGGCGCAAATGGGGATCCAGAATTTGGTGATGGAGAAGGAGAGAAATACAGAAGATTCATGAGATCTGGCTTGGGTGGTTAAGAGAGGGCCTAATAATGATAATAATAGCCAACATTTATCGAATCATTTGTTCAGTCAACAAATACCTACTGAGCATCTCCCTCGTACCAGGCACCATTTCTAGGCTTTAGAGATACAAACATAAAGGAAAGAAAGAAAAAATTTCCTGTTCTCAGGGAGCTTTTGTCCTGGTGGGGGAGATATAGACAATAAACAAACAAACAAATTTTAAAAGGTAAATTGTTACATGGTGACAGGGATTATAAACAAATAGGGCCCGAAGGAGGCTGGGAGTGCAAGAGCATGGGTGGGACTCGGTTTTAAACAGAGTGGTCAAGGACGCTTCTTGAAGAGAGAGACTGAACAAAGGTGCAGGAAGGTGAGGAGCAAGCCCTGGGGAGGAGCTTTGGGGAGAGAGAGAGGGAAAGTACAAAGGCCCACAGCGGGACTGACACAGCAGAAGGAGGTGGGCGGGGTGGTGGCGGGGAGGAAGTGAGAGGAGGAAGGGCCGGCCCAGACACCCTGGCCCCAGCCTGTACCACAGTGTGGGCTTTCATTATCCAAAGTGAGCTGGGAACCACTCAAGATTCTTAGCCTAGAAAAGGCATCTTCCACCTGGGGAGGGTCAGGCCATTCTGAGCTGAGAAGAGACTGCAGGGGACACTGGTAGAAGCTGGGAGACCTGAGTCCAGGCCTAAGTGGGAGGATCTCGGCAAGGAGCCCATCCAGGCCTGAATGAAACACTGGCTCTGCCTTTATGCTCTGCGATTTTACCTCCCTGAGGCTCAATTTCCACATATGCAGGTGGCCAGCAGCAGAGCAGACTTGAGGGTATGAAATAATGGCAGAGGTCCCGGCCCAGCATTCATTAGGCCCTCAGGGAATGCCACTCTTATCCAGCTGACTGAGCTCCAGGACTTTGAACTCCAGCTTGCTGTGTGACCTTAGGAAGGTTGCTTAATCTGAGATGGTTTTATCCTCTGTGAATGGGGTAATGTGAAGATGTAGGGATGCAAAATGTAGCTGGACA
>NW_011888951.1:1863715-1866106 GCF_000151845.1 Pteropus vampyrus
TTGTCCTTTGAGACTCCTCTGGGAAGCTCTCCTGACTGGTCCCTCCCCCAGCAAAGCTCCAATTCCTTGCTCTGGGCTCCCACACTGCTTTCTTCTGTCACCACACTGACCCTGCCTGGTTGTCTTCTAGGGCAGGGACTGACTTTGAGCATCCAGCGGCTGAGGGCATATGCTTGGGGATGTTTGTTGAAAGACTGAGTGATGGTCTGTGGGCAGAAAGAGTCCCAGCTTACTGTAATATCCCTTACAAGAGCCGAGTTGTGGATGCTCAGAGCAGGAGGGCAGACCTCAATTCCCTTACCCGTCAGGATGTTGGAAGCTCTGATACAGTAAGTCCACCAAGTAAATACTTCTGCTTGTATACCTCCGGAGATAGAGTCAACCACATCTGTCTGTGAACAGCTTGGCTTTCCTGTGACTCTCTCCCACCTCCCCTACATGAACCACCCTGCAGAGACCTGACACAGACACCAGGTCCTCTGAGGCTCCTCCGACCAGGCTTTGCAGCCAGATTCCAAGAACAAGTCCCCACATCCCATTTGCACCAGTGCTGATGGGAATGATACTGGCCCTCAGTCTTCTCAGGGTCTCCGCCGGTCACCTCTGAGGAGTCCCTTTCCCTTCTCCTCTTATGACCCTGTGGGGCAAGAGTGTCACTGATCCTAGGCCTGAGCTGTTTCTGCTTTGGGAATGATCCAATCAGATACGGAGGCCGACCAGGTGATCTTGAAGGTCCCTTCCCACTCCAAGTCACTTGGGGGCTGGTTATGAGTCTGGGCACTGGCTCCCTCCTCTGCCATATTCCTGGAGGGACATCAAGGTCAGTAATTCCATTAATCTGGGCCTTGGTTTCCTCCCGTTAATGAGGACAATAACGGCCCCTACCTCATGGGACTGTGTGGAGATTAAATGAGAGAATGCAAGGGGACAATTAGCACATGTCCATAAATTGGCCCCAGTCACAAAGTCTCAAACGTCTCCATGAAGAAGGGGTATGGGCAACAAAACTCATCACAGTCTCCTGCAGAGCAAGGCCACCAGAGGCTCAGAGAGGCTGTCACTCACCCAGGGTCATCAGTTTGGAGCTGGTAGGGAAGCAGCTCAGTCCATACCAGTGGACCTGCCCGTCTAGACAGGGGAGCGGCTGATGGCAGAGGCTGGCCCGGAGGACAGAAGAGGACATGGAGGGGATTTCACTCCAGGGCCTGGTGGTGAAGCTATGCTGGGAATGTGCTGATGCCACTCATGTGAGCACCCATCACCTGTCAGAGACGCAGCCTGTCTCTAGGCAATGTGTCTTCTCATCTCAGCTTACTATAGCCCTCAGAGCAGCCCACTGGAAGGCAGGCTCACTGCTGCAGTCACAGACAGAGTCATGGAGCAGGCTGGCAGGGACCCTCGGGTTGACCCCCACCCTGTGTGCTAGTCTGATGGAGGGCACCAGCCAGAAGCCAAATCTGGGGCTCCCCGTCCAGTGCTCTTACAAACTTCCCTCACAGACCCTCCTCTGGAAGCCAGCCCAGGAGCTTTGAAGCTAAGGAAGCTGATAAGGGACCTAACCCTTCTCTGCACTCCCAGCATCCTTTGCAGGTGAGAGCAGGCAAAGATTATTGTTCCTGGAGACAAGCGAGCCAGGTTCTATTGCTGTGTGACCTAGACTGTGTCCACACCCTCTCTGAGCCTCTTTCTCCTTAACTGTAAAATGGGGGGTAACAATTCCTATTTCATAGATGCAAGGCATGGATAAATGAAAAAAGCTTTGACAACACACAGAAAAATGTGGGTAATAAGGCTTCCAGAGCCCCACATCTCCTGCCTTGCTCACTTCCTAGTCACACTCCTGCTGCACACACCCCCACTTCTCCACACTCTAGAGACATGACAAAGGATTGAGTTTGCTTAGGCGACAGACAGCAGGCAAGGCAGGGCATGGGTGAGCTGAGCCCACAGCAGAAAGTGCTTGAGAACATATGTGAAATGGCACTCATGCTACCTGCTGTCACCTTAGTAGCCAGGTGGGCCCACCCAGCCCCAAGTCACCATGGTCAAGGTTCAGATTGCTGGAACTTGAAGACCATGAGGTCTCACGCAGGGAAGACATATTGCACACTTTATGGGGAGGCTCATTCATGGTGTGTTCTGGAGGATGTAGCACCCTGAGGTTGTGTGGGGTGGGCTGCCACTCTGGTCCCCATGCACAGGAAGCTCCACTGAGGCTGGGGCTCACCCACTCTCTGGAGCCTGGTTGGGGCAGGAGATCTGGCCTGGCACCAGCTCCTCTGCCCTCAGCTGAGCCAGGCAAACATGGTAGGAAAAGGAGAAGGGACAGAGATGAAATACTGTTTGCCAGCACTTAAACCCTCTCATCTATTTCACATTTCATGACAACCC
>NW_011888951.1:1866721-1871726 GCF_000151845.1 Pteropus vampyrus
CCCCCCCACCTGACAGGTGAGGAATTAGACCCAGCTCAGAGAGTCTAATATGCTCAAGGACACAGCTTAAAAAAAGAAAGAGCAGACTGAAACCCGCATGTTTGAATAGGCCCATGCTTTTTCTGCTGTACTCAGTGGGTGGGGGCCCTGGGAGGCCTCCTGTCCAGACACCTCATTTAGGGGCTCACCCATAAGATGGGAGCCCCCAGAGGGAAAGGGTTTTATCTGTTCTGTACAGTGTTGTCTTGTCAGTGTCCTGCATAGGACTCAGCACATAATAGGTGCTCAGTAAATACAGCTAAATGTGTGAAAGAATAAGTAGATGAGTAAATGGAGAAACTGAGGCCCCAAGAGACGAAGAAATCTGGCCAAGCCACCGGTCTAGGAAGTTTTTGTGTCTGACCTGCATTTACCCACAGCCAGGCACCTTCCAGAGAGTAAGGTGCCTGAGACAGGAACAGCATAGTGGCCTCCCCATGGGGGCCAAATGCTGGGCTAACAGGTGGCAGGGCTGGGCTGAGTCAGCCCCAGGGACAGGGAAGAGCCATTAGCAGAAGCAGCCTCCCCAACACTCAGTTCTGAATCTAAGAGTTGGGTCTCTAAATTTGATGGGCCAGGGACACCCTGCATCCTCCAGAGTGGGCCTCTTCCCTGGCCTGGCAGGGAATGAAGGTCAAGTGGCCCCACCTGACAGACACGGCTGTGGCCTAGACCCTGTTGGATCAACATGGCTGTGTGTACAGACAACACCCAATCCTTACACTCAGGCCACAGTGAGTGGAGAGGGACAGGCTCTGGGCCAGAGCTCCCTGAGGCCTGGCCTGGTTCCAACAGACAACTAACTCACTGTGTGACCAGCTAGGTCACTGGTCTCTCTGAGACCCAGGATTCTCATCTGAGAAGTGAAGGATTTGGCTGGAGAGCCCCCAAGGCCCTGCCCTGTCCTCTAACCATTGGGTCAAACCAAGGCTTAACCACTGGACTAAGTGGCCTCTGTTGATTACTCTATCATCTCTGACCTTGAGGATTCACAGGCCAGTTGCGGGAATAATCTGTTACATCCCTTAACTCAGGATGCATTTTCCCCTTTAAGGGAAGAAGGTGTCCAGGTCCCAGGCCAGCTCACAGATGTCTGGCTTACCCTCTAATACATCCAAATCTGGTGCTTACAAAGAGGTGTGAGAGAATGCAAGCTGTGTAGCCAGCAGGCTCTGCTGCTTTCTAGCTGTATAACCCTCACCATCTTTTTCTGTAAATGACAACAGCAATTCTTACCTTGCAGGGGACAGAAGGACTGGAGAAGATGTATACAGGTCCCTGATACATAGGCACACCCAATACTTGGTTGGATGAATAAGTACAGAATAAGTGCATGCATAATTCGTTTTCTTAACAGGGCCAGAATTGGTTCTTGGTATATTGGTGATGCTGTTCTTATGTATAAAGCACAGATATACATATAGAATATAAGTAAATATGTTGCATATCTGTGGTATTTAAATTTCATGTAGAAGATTAAGAAAAAATGCCTAAAAAGCCTCCTTGGAACAAATATATATTGAAATATATTGTCTTAATGCAAGATTTGGTCTGCACTCCACATCCCACCTGAGCTTCCACATGTCCTCTTCCACCTGCCTAAACTGCCTCTCATCACCTCAGCCACTTGGAAAAAAGCTAACATTTACTGTGCATCTACCGTGTGCCAGATACGGGGCTAAGTTCTACATACATGTCATCTCATTTAATTCTCCCCGTGTCCCCTGAGCTAGTGAGTGGGTGAGAGTATAAACTCTGGGTCCAAGTCCTGGCCCTGACACACACTAGCTGGGTGTCCTTAGGCAAGTTACATACATCTTGGTACCTCGGTCTCCTCGGTCTCCTACTTCAGAGGGCCTCTGTAAGGATTAAATGAGTAAATATACAAAATGCACTTAGAACAGTGTCTGGCCCATTAAGTACCATACAGGTGTGTTCAGATGAGCAAGCTGAGGCTCAGTGGGTTTGCACAATCTACTTGACGCCCTACTACTAATTAGTAATAAAACCAGGAGAGGATCCTACTCTGATGCGTGCCTGGGCTTTTAACCCCTATGCTATTTTCAGCTGCTACCTCCTCCAAGAAGCCTTCCTAGATTTCTTCATGTCTCCACAGGCCAATGTCTGAGTCTCTCTCACAGCTCTAACTACTCTGGCTTATCAAGATCTACTTCTGTTATGGAGCCTTGAACTCCTCCAAGATTGTGCTGATCAGCCTTCAAGTCCTCAGGGCATAGACAAAGCTGGTCCAGAGGAGGAAGCGCATGAGGGTTTACTGAGCAAATGAATAATGATGAAATAGTGCCCTCCACTTATGGCCCCTACCAGCTTCCCCCATCCTGCCCCACTGACCTGCAGCTCTCCTTTTTCAAGGGCTCCACAGTGAGGTAGTACAGGTCTCTGGAGAGGTGATATGGGTCCCATTGGGGTGGCCCCTGGGTTCTGGCCTTGATGGACCACAGAAGGCCAAGGAGCAGCAGCAGGCCACCTGCACCGCAGCAGAAGAAGCTGATGGACCTGAGCAGGTTTCTGAGGGCCTCAGGTTCAGGGTGTCCAGTGGGTGAGGCCGGCTGGCCAGGCTGGGCACCTGTATTCTCTTCACTCCACCAAGCAAAACAGAGTATTCCAGCCACGAGAACCACCGTGCCACTGACCGTCATGCAGTAGCGGAGGGTGGAGGCCACACGGCCCCTGTCACAGGTCTGGACGTGGAGAAGGACAGACGAGAGTAAATGGGCATGTGAGAGACCTGCTGGATACTGAGACCCAGGTTTTAGTCCTCCTCCACCTGAAGTCACTGTGCAACCTTGGAGAGTCATTTGAGTCCTCTGTGCCTCAGTTTCCTCATCAGTGAAATGGAGATTGTGTTCTCAACTTTGCAGGGCTGTCTTGAAAGTCACAGAAAATGTGTCTAAAATTCCCAGCACCATGCCTAAGACCCAGTAGCTCAGTAAGTGTGGCCATGTTCACTCCGGGCCCTTCTCCAGGCCTCAGAGGTCTCATCTGCCTGGTGGGCATAAGACCCCATTGTGCCTACCATGGCAGGGAGGGAGGAGAGTGAACACATGTTGGGTCCACAAGGCCTGCCGGGATTGGGGCTTGCTGGTTACTCATTGCCTCGCTTCACCCCGGTCACAATCCCGAGAGGTCGACACTTAAATCTCCATTTGACAGGATGACACTGAAACCCAGAGTAATAAAGGAGCAAGTGCGATGGAGGGCACTGAGAAGTCTGAAGTTGAAATTCATGATAGAAAACAAAATTGTGCAAAAAGTTGTGCAAAGTCACCATGGCCTTATTTATAATAATCCTAATTTGGAAAGAGCCTAAATGTCCAGCTCTAGGGAAATGGCATGTAAACCATGGCGTAACCTCTAGATGGAATATTAATGACTGATTTTTTAAGAATTTAGCTCAGCTCAAATGTTTAATGGGGAAATGCTCATGATGGCTTCCTTTTTCAGCTTAATAACATAATCATGTACACAGTGTTATTTCAATTAAATAAAGAAAAGTGCACAGGAAAAAAAGAAAAAACACTGGGAGGGAACCTGGCCCCACGGATCATACAGACAGGAAGAGGCTGAAACCCAAGTCCATGTTGTGCCCTAAGCCAACCTCTAGGCCATGGTACATGCTGTTTTCTCTCCCTGCTAATTTGCTTTTATCTCCCCTCAAGGCTTAACTTGGCCCCCACTCAAGAAGACTTTGCTGGTGACGCTTTAAACACCCACGTCCCCTGGGCCTTCTTGGACCGCGGCACTTATCTGTGTTTAATTTCTCCTTTGCTGTCCCTATTGGCCCTGTTCACTGCTATATCTCCCAGTGCCTGGCACATAGTAGCTGCTCAATAAACATTTGTTGAAGAAATTCTCTTAAATGAAGGAAAGTGTTGCTGGGCAAATGCTTGTTGTCTAAAAAGCCTACCCCACAGCTAGGAGAAGCAGGTGAGGGGAGGGAACACAGGAGTCCAGCTGCTCCAGCACCCAGCCGTGGAACAGAGGCCTGGCTTTAGTGCCCACCCTGCAGCACACCAGATGTGTCCTGGGGTAAGCTTCCCAACTGCTCTGGGCCTGCTACCTCATTTGAAATGCCAAATGGGGTACATCTGAAAGATACTCTGCTTCAAAGCCATTCAAAGGCATGCTCTTAGGGAAGTGGTGGGACATGGCACAATGTTCAAGATACAGTAGCTGAAGCTATCAATAGGGTATGTTCCCACCAGAGGTGTTGGGGAGGGGAGGAATAGGGAAAGGGGATTAAGAAGTACAAACTTCCAGTTATAAAACATGTCGTGGGGATATAAGGTACAATGTAGGGAATAGAGTCAATAACATCATAATAACTATGTACAGTGACAGATGGTTACTAGATTTATGGTGGTGATCACTTTGTAAGGTACATAAATGTTGAATCACTATGTTGTACACCTGAAACTAATATAATACTCTATGTCAACTATAATTTAAAATAAATTAATTTTTTTAAAAGGGCATCTTCCCGAATGTGTTTTAAAATGTGTGCATGTGCATGCGTGAGAGAATGTATCCTTGTAACATGGTGCTCTAGGAGAGGACCTTAATCTTTCAGAGCCCCCAGACCACCAAAAGCATATAGAAAAAAAAAACTACCATTTGTAAATTACCTGCAGTTCTCTGCCTATGAATCTGTCTTTGGGGCAAGTATCTCCTGTCTCCAGCTGAATGTATTTTCATAGGGGGTGGGAGAAGAACCTGACTACTCTCTCCCCAAAGTCAGACAGCTGGAGAAACCAACTTAAAAGACTAACCAGCGGATCAATGACAATAAGCTCTGGACTGCATATTGCAACATTTGACAGTTACCCTTCACACTGAGCGTCATCACATCTGACTCAACCACAACAGGGCAGGAAAAGAAATTCCTGCTTTGCAAATGAGCAGATGGTGCCCAAAAAGGTGAGAGACTTTGCCCAAAGCCAGATAC
>NW_011888951.1:1871776-1873911 GCF_000151845.1 Pteropus vampyrus
AGTATCTCCTGTCTCCAGCTGAATGTATTTTCATAGGGGGTGGGAGAAGAACCTGACTACTCTCTCCCCAAAGTCAGACAGCTGGAGAAACCAACTTAAAAGACTAACCAGCGGATCAATGACAATAAGCTCTGGACTGCATATTGCAACATTTGACAGTTACCCTTCACACTGAGCATCATCACATCTGACTCAACCACAACAGGGCAGGAAAAGAAATTCCTGCTTTGCAAATGAGCAGATGGTGCCCAAAAAGGTGAGAGACTTTGCCCAAAGCCAGATACGGCTGAGTCCCTCAACACTTGAAGAACTCACTCCTGCGTAAGTTAATTTATGGTGCTTTTTACTTTCTATAAAAGCAATAGTTGCTTATTGTAGAAAAAAAAGAGAAAAACTACAGAAGGGAATAAAAATGCAAAATATAAATAATTGTTCAGCCCTCCCCTCAGAGATGAGTATGACCCCCACGTGAATGTTTCCTTCCCATTTCTCCCTTGGCCTACATACACAATGATGGTGACAGCAGGTGTGCGCTGGGCATTTACACAGGCTGGGCACCACACCAAGCACTTTACAGGTGTTCTGTAACTTAACCTTCAAAACAGCATTATGTTCTGAGGACACTGGGGTTTTGAGGATGATAGATTGTCCAAGATCAGTGCTGAATTTGAACCTAGGTTTAGTCTGACTCAAATCCCTGTGTGTGTGTGTACAACTAGATCTATCTATATTTTTAATACATAAAGTCGAGACTTTGCCGTGAAGAGATGTATCTGTAAGTTTTTGGCACAGGCAGTTCTTGCTTTCCAGAATGTACTGCCCTCCTTCCTGCCTTGACATCTCCTGGGCCTCAGACAAGCCCTTGCGATTGCCCTTCACGTGTTCTCACAGGTGTCGTGGTCACTGATCATCTCCCTCTGTGTGGGTCTCCTTCCTTCCATGTGGATCTTCCATGGGCAGACAAGACGCATGCCAACCTGACACTACCAGAGGGTAGAGGATGGAAGGTTCACTAGATGAAGGACAGCCTGTTCTGTTGGTGTACGGTGGTTTTCATTATTATTACAGATCAGGGCTCTGACTATCAGCAAGATGTTCTGGCCCAAGATTCCCTCTGGCCCATTTCAGAGAGTGGTCTTCAGTGGTCTTCACCTCTCACACTTATGTACCTAGTAGTACTCTGATGGGGAAAGAAGAAATGGCCCCCTGCCCTGGAGGGCATAATCCCAGTCCCAGAGAAGTCCCACTTCTGATCCTGGCACTCAGTCAGGGCCTGCCAGGCTGGCCCCCTTCCTCAGCTCCCTGACACCCACACATGCCTGAACTCCTGCGACCTGGGGGCCTCTGTAGGTGTTGCTCTCTCCACCTGTCTCCATCCAGGGCCCTCATTCACAGACCTACCCCTTCAAGACTCAGCCCAAACACCAACCACCCTCTCCCAGAACCCCCACCTCCCACCAGCCAGAAGAGGCCTTTTCCTGCCTCGGATTTACTGCTCCCTCTAACTATGGCCATTCTATGTTAGCTCTGTGACTTTAAGCAGGCTGCTCAACATCTCTGAGCTCAAATTCTTGCCTCCCAGGGAGGAACAAGTTATGAAGATGAGACGGCAAAGATGGCAAGCTGTAAGTGAAGCATGGTAACACAGAGCTGGACAGAGGATAGACCCTGGCTCTGACACTGGGCTTCTCCATGCCTCCCGTCCCCCCCGTTTTGTACTGCTATTAACAAGGGAACTTCAGATGCCAATTTTCTGTAGAGAACTAAATTGTCTGAACTAGTGGCCACGACCATCTCCATGTAATCACCGGGTAAACTGAGGCCCTGAGTGCCATGGCCCTAGGCCACCCAGAGAGTTAGAACACAGGCGGAGACCTGGGTGTCCAGACTGCGCACCAAGCCACTGTGGTCAAGGTGAACGGAAGGGGTCCAGGTGGGGTCGGCGTTAGGAAGAGCCAAAATGCTCCTGAAGGAGGAAGAGAAGGAAGGATGTACCCACCGCGGGCGCAGCCATCGCGAGGCAGGCGGTCAGGCGTGGTCCAGGCTTGGGGAGCCCGGCGCGGGTAAAGGCATGGTGGCTGTCAGACAGGAGGGTGACACGAACCTGGGAACAGTGTCTTTCGGTTCCTCTAGCC
>NW_011888951.1:1873961-1881009 GCF_000151845.1 Pteropus vampyrus
TGTGGGTCTCCTTCCTTCCATGTGGATCTTCCATGGGCAGACAAGACGCATGCCAACCTGACACTACCAGAGGGTAGAGGATGGAAGGTTCACTAGATGAAGGACAGCCTGTTCTGTTGGTGTACGGTGGTTTTCATTATTATTACAGATCAGGGCTCTGACTATCAGCAAGATGTTCTGGCCCAAGATTCCCTCTGGCCCATTTCAGAGAGTGGTCTTCAGTGGTCTTCACCTCTCACACTTATGTACCTAGTAGTACTCTGATGGGGAAAGAAGAAATGGCCCCCTGCCCTGGAGGGCATAATCCCAGTCCCAGAGAAGTCCCACTTCTGATCCTGGCACTCAGTCAGGGCCTGCCAGGCTGGCCCCCTTCCTCAGCTCCCTGACACCCACACATGCCTGAACTCCTGCGACCTGGGGGCCTCTGTAGGTGTTGCTCTCTCCACCTGTCTCCATCCAGGGCCCTCATTCACAGACCTACCCCTTCAAGACTCAGCCCAAACACCAACCACCCTCTCCCAGAACCCCCACCTCCCACCAGCCAGAAGAGGCCTTTTCCTGCCTCGGATTTACTGCTCCCTCTAACTATGGCCATTCTATGTTAGCTCTGTGACTTTAAGCAGGCTGCTCAACATCTCTGAGCTCAAATTCTTGCCTCCCAGGGAGGAACAAGTTATGAAGATGAGACGGCAAAGATGGCAAGCTGTAAGTGAAGCATGGTAACACAGAGCTGGACAGAGGATAGACCCTGGCTCTGACACTGGGCTTCTCCATGCCTCCCGTCCCCCCCGTTTTGTACTGCTATTAACAAGGGAACTTCAGATGCCAATTTTCTGTAGAGAACTAAATTGTCTGAACTAGTGGCCACGACCATCTCCATGTAATCACCGGGTAAACTGAGGCCCTGAGTGCCATGGCCCTAGGCCACCCAGAGAGTTAGAACACAGGAGGAGACCTGGGTGTCCAGACTGCGCACCAAGCCACTGTGGTCAAGGTGAACGGAAGGGGTCCAGGAGGGGTCGGCGTTAGGAAGAGCCAAAATGCTCCTGAAGGAGGAAGAGAAGGAAGGATGTACCCACCGCGGGCGCAGCCATCGCGAGGCAGGCGGTCAGGCGTGGTCCAGGCTTGGGGAGCCCGGCGCGGGTAAAGGCATGGTGGCTGTCAGACAGGAGGGTGACACGAACCTGGGAACAGTGTCTTTCGGTTCCTCTAGCCCCGCTCTCCGCACCCTGCAAAAGTGCTAAGGTCAGGCGCCGGGTCTCGTCCCGGGGTCTCACCTCGCCTGTCCCCAGGTCCGCTCCCGCCGCCCGGCACCCGGAGCAGAGGTGCCAAGCCCGGCTCGCCCCGGCAGGCTCCGGTCCCGGGACAGCGCGCTCCCGCAGCGGCTTTGCAACCCGGCGGGGGCGCTAACGCGGGCGCCGAGGAGCGCGCGGAGCCCTGGCTTCGCCCTCGACTCCGGTGGTGACCGTCCCCCCGCCCCCGGCCTCGACTTGGCGGAGCCGACTGCAGCCAGGCGCCCTGGGCTCGGGCGCGGCCCGCCGCACCTCTCCTGGGATCCGCGTCCTCGCAAGCTGCGGCACGCGACGAAGAGTCGGGAGAACCCGGCTCCAGGAGGCGCTAGATGCCGCGCCACCACCCAAGAGGCCCCGCCGGATCTGAAAGTGACAGCGCGAGATGGGTTGGTGGGGGTTGGGGTTTACCAGCGCCAGGGGAGCGGCTGTTATCTGGAACCGCCCTAGAACTGTCAGGAACCTCTGTCCTTGCGGCCATCCCACCCCCACGATCTCACTGGGGCAGGCTTGGGAACGGAGATGAACTGCTTCAAGAGCCATCAGCTCTCAGTCAAAGGGGACTCTAGCAGACCCCGCCCTTTCGTTCCCATTTTACAGCAAGAGAAACTGAGGCCCAAAGAGGGAGAGTCGCTGGCCTAAGTGTTTTTGCTACTCCGTTGAGGAACTGGCTTTTTCTTCTCACAGCGGACAGTCTGAGAGCAAGCCCTCCGGGCAGGCCCACCAGGACCTCACATCGTGAGGCGGAAGGCATTCACAGAAATAATGGCCCACATGTAAGTGCTTCCCTCCAGCCCCAGTTAGAGGTCACTGCCCCAGACAGTGAGAGTCCAGAAAGAGTGGAGCTTGGGAGCAGGGCCTCCCCACTTATTGTGTGACCTAATTTCTCTGAACCTTCTTCCTTTTGTGTCAAAGGAAAGCTGAGGATCCCAACTCACAGGTCTGTTGAGTATTGAATGAGTTAAACAGTGCAGGTTAAGCTCTGGGCCATTTAACAAATGCAGACTTAAAGCAGTTTTTGTGGACAGGTGATTTGGGCGCCTGGAGGTAGGGTCAGCTGTGTGTTTATTTGTGAGAGAGAGGGTGGTGGTGGGGGGGAGATAGAGGGCGGGGAGGCGGGGAGGGGAGAGAGAGAGAGAGAGAGAGAATTCTTCTATGGGAGGACATCTGAGTTGTCTTAGAAAGGTGAGAATGGGGCTTAGCATCCAGGCTGAAGGAACAGCATGTTCAAAGGCTGGACAAAGTCAGAGGCTGGTTAAACCTTGAAAAGTTCATGTGGGTCAAAGGGAGCCAGTTCCCAGACCAGCCCAGGTCTGGATTTGGTTTTTGTCTTTTCCTGCTACCCCAGCAAGGCAGGGAACAGGACCTGAGTCCCCTCAGCATTGCAAGGATTCCGCAGGGTGCACTCTCATATTACAGTGGCTTTATTTGTGAATCTCCTTAGTCAGTGGTGACCTCCCCTCCAGAGGACAGAGATTAGTTGTGATTTGGCTCAGGACCCAGCCAGACCTAGCACGGTCAGGACCACTGAGACTAGGCCCTGATTAGGACCCAGGGATCTGGCTCAGCTCTTCTGGCTCCGTCTACCTCTTCCCCACTTTTTGGGGAGCTCTGGGAGGCCCACAGGCTTGGTCATACTTACAGACCCTTTCCGAGCAAGCAGCTTCTTGGATGTTCCCTGCCACTGGGTGGGAGACTCAGAGGAGAAAATTGGTCACCAGCTTCTGCTTCAGGCGGGTAGGGAAGAGGGCCACCACTTGCATCCGCTTATTACGAGTCATCAGCCAGTTGCTTTTCTTTTCTTTTTTTTTTAATTTATTTTTCAATTACTGTTGACATGGCAATATCATACTCATTTTTGTTTGTTACTTCAGCAAAATTACAAAGGCTGAGAGACAAGTGCCTTGCTCTCAGCCCCCCGAGGGTGCTCTCAGGTCTTACCCTGTAGCCTCCTCCAGCTCAGCAATGGAAAACCTGAGCCAAATCTGTCTCCCACTTTGAAGCTCTCTGACAACCTTTTCTGCTATTAGAGGAAGAAAACTCTGATAACCTGTCATCAGGTTAGACCCACCCATCTCTCTGTCTTAAGGTCAGCTGATTAGTAAACTCAATTAAGTCGACAAAATTCTTGCCATGTAAGCAGAGGGCAAAGGTCATGAGGGCCATCTGAGAATTCTACCCATCACAGGTGCTTGCCAGGGAAGACAGTCTATGTGTTATAAACACTTTCATTATAGGATCATGCCCTCCATGCCAGGTGCCATGCTGGACACAGAGGGCAGGACACATTGAATAACGAACGGTGTGCGCAAAGAATTTGGAAACAGGCCATATTGTGACAAGATCTTGCCTCTGAATG
The DNA here is from genome assembly GCF_000151845.1 of Pteropus vampyrus. Classification (NCBI taxonomy): domain Eukaryota; kingdom Metazoa; phylum Chordata; class Mammalia; order Chiroptera; family Pteropodidae; genus Pteropus; species Pteropus vampyrus. The sequence continues at coordinate 1,877,610 of NW_011888951.1, forward strand.
TGCCTTGTCAGGGATACTACAGAAAACACCCCAGGATTTCTAGATAGACTACTAGGGAGGTTTCACGGAGGTGGCATCTTAGCCGGGTTGTGCTACATATAGGATTTCACCAGGCAAAGAAAGGGCTGGGACCAGGAGTAAGGAAGGAGCATCTGCTCCAGGCACAATACAGATTACCACAAGGTATGTCATTCTTATGCTGGGCTTCGTATAAAGCAGCCTATTAAGAATTATGAACGGAATAAAAGCTAACATCCATTGACTACTAAATGCCAGACACTATACTAGGTACATCGTATACTTAAGCCATTTAATCCTCAAAGGCCCTATGTGGTAGGAATTTTTTTTTTCAGCTTTATTGAGATATAATTCACATACCATAAAACTCACCCATGTACAATTCAGTGACTTTTAGTATATTCACAGAGATGTGCATCCATCACCATAATAAATGTAGAACATTTTCATTACCCCTACACCCCTTTAACCATCACACTCTAATTCCTCCATCCCTTCCAGCCCTAGGCAACCACTATTCTATTCACCTATTCTGGACATTTCACATAAATGGAAACATATAACATGTGGTCTTTTATGTCTGGCTTCTTTCACTTAGGACACTGTTTTCAAAGTTTATCCATGTCGTAACATGTATCAGTAAGGATATACCACAGTTTGTTTACCTGTTCATCAGTTGATGGACATTTGAGTTGTTTCTACTTCTTGGATGCTACTAATACAGCTGCTGTGAACTTTCATGTGTAAGTTTTTGTGTAGGACATAATGTTTTCATTTCCTTTGAGAATCCAGTCTTGGAGCAGACTTGATCAGAGAACAGAGCAGTTTAAATTCAGGTGTATCCAACACTGAAACTCTATACTCCTTACTTCTGGGTATATATAAAATAGTATATATAAAATAGTACAGAAGTCTCTTTTAACTACCGCCATCTTAAAATATTCATTGCTTGAATGCAGGGATCTTGTCTGTTGTATCTGATATATCCAAAAAATTCTAGTGCCTAGAAGAGGCTTAACACATGGTAAGTGCTCAGTGAATACTATGTGAAGGGGACAATCAATTAATGCAGATGATTTGAAGGCAGGTGAGTGGGGTTATGGGAAATTCCTGTTGGTCCCGAGTTGCACCAGACTGGGTGCCAGGATAAATTATTCAGACTGTTGGAGCTGGCTCCAGCCATTCTTCAAGGGATATGCTCTTACCCATGCAGCTGACCTTGAAAGGCCTGTGGCCCTCATCTCTATGGCTCTGGGGGTTCCTGGAATTCTGTACTTAGGAGACAGTCTATTCATGGAGAGGCAAGGAGCTGCTGCATCCTCTGAGTTCATGTTCTCAAAGAGGAAACTGCCATCTGTGGGTAAGAAAAGAATTAGAACCTCAAGGCCTCAGCTTTCTTGGAAGGCATATTCTTCCCAAGTGAGATGGCCCTGTGCTATTCTGGGGCCTCTGTTCTGGGAGAGCCCATGGCTGGAGCGGGGGAGATGCAGGCCGGTAGGGGGAGGAAATCTTGTCTACCAGCCAAGACAAAGGTCTGAAGCTGGGAGAGTGTGTGGATGGAAGGCTGGCAACAGCCTTGACTCCAGGGATGACACATGAAAGGGCTCAGATTCTGGGAAAGAGCCAGCTGCTCCCTCCATTTCTAGAGAGTCTGAGAAAGATACAGCAAGCTGGCTGTCAGTGTGGAAGGAAAGCTATTCTCAATATGCTGAAATAGGGCAGAAGGGAGGAAGCTGGCCAGACAGGAGGCCTGGTTTGGGTCTGGACTGTGACTCGTGGCCTTGGCCAAGTCTTTGCCCCCTCTCAGCCTCAGTTCCCTATCTCTAAAAAGGTAGGGCCCTTTCAAGCTCTGAGACTATTCTGGGGCTTAATTCTCTTTCTTCCTCTCCTCTTCTTTCTTCTGAATTGGACTCGCTAATCGGCAAGTTCCCATCCAAATCTAGTAGATATCCTGGACTTTGATTGTTCAGAGTCTGTGCTTTCTCGACGGGTATATAGGCTCTTTTGGAATCATCTGCTAACCTAGGATTTCTGAAGAGCCGTATTTCCTGCCTCAACTCCTGCCTCAACTCCTGCTTCCTAGGCTAATCCATTCCCAACCCCAGCCTCACTCACCCAATGGCCGATGTCCCATAAAACCTCCCACTCAACCCATTCAAATCAAATCACCGTTTTCCCCCAAAGCTGCCCTGTCTCCTGTGGTCAATGCTCATTGAATGGCACCTCCACCCACCCAAGTGAGGATGCCAGCAGCAGCAAAGCCAGATTCTGGGGAAAATACAATTGGTCGCTACCCTTTTTGGGCCTGGTTTCTCAGCAGTGAAATAAAGAGTTGCATGTGACATAACTAAAGTTGCTGACAGGCCTGAATGCTCTGCTTTTACACCCAAATTTGCCATTAGCCTACAAAGTGACCCTGGCCAAGTCATTCATCTCTGGGACCCCCATTAGTAACTGAAATGATTGGACTAGATGAGTTTTGGACTAGGGAAAGTAGAAAAAAGCACTGACATCGGAGGCAGGAGATCTTGCTTTACATAATCATTAGTTCACCTTTCGGCCCTGGGCCAGTCCCTTCCCAGGTTGGGTCACTGGGCCACCATTTTTCTTTATGTCAGCTAGGGAGGGTTGGCCTACCTGCTTTCTCAGGACCCCTCCCTCTCTCTGCCCCTGATATCCTAGGACTCTGGTACTAGGTCCCTTGGGTCATATAGCTAACAACTCTAGGATGTATTTGTTTTCTCTCATCATTCTGGAAACTTCCAGATTGTTCTTTGGAACTATTAGAAGTCCCTTAATCACAGTGGCTCTCCAGGCAGCTGGAGAAAACTTGGCCTGCAGGAGCTTATGTTCCAGTATTTTAAACAAAAAAATTTATACTGTGTTCACAGCCCACCTAAAGAGCCCAATCAATTTTCTGAATATCACTAAAACACTCTTTTAAATACCTCTAACAAATCGCTAAGGATTTCCACATAATGTGAAATATATAACCTCTACGTACTATGTAGCATCGACCTCATTGGATGTTATTGACACAATGATACTGGACAGTGTTGAATACACATTTTCTTTCAGTGAACATGCACTATAATATAAATTACAATGAAATGATATATTAAATGTGTGTTGAATATAAGAACCACTTAGCATAAGTAAGCCCATTTGAAGAAAGTCACACTAATGAAAAGGAGAGTTGCCTGAATGGCATGCGGGGCAAGAGGAAGAGATGGTGGCTGTAAGTGGTGGATGAGGTGGCCTGAGGTTGGTCTGTATCCACATCCAAGGGCACTCTTTTTTTGATACTTAAGACTCAGAAAGTGAATGGCTGCGACCCAGTATTTGCAGCCTTTGGGATAAAATAAATCAAAATGAACATCAT
>NW_011888951.1:1881724-1889951 GCF_000151845.1 Pteropus vampyrus
ATTAAGGTTAAATGATATCATAAAAGTGGGCCCTAATATGATAGGACTGGTGTCCTTATAAGAATAGACCCCTCTCTCTGGTCAGATGGAAACAGAGCAAGATGGAAGCTGCCTACAAGCCAAGAGAAGAGGCCTCAGAATGAAATCTACCTTCCCAGCTCTTTGATCTTGGACTTCCCAGCTTTGAGAACTGCAAGAAATAAATTTCTGTTGTTTAAACTACCCAGTCTATAGTATTTTGTTATGGCAGCCTGAGCTGACTAATACTTAGTAGTGAAATACTGAAAGTTTTCCCTCTGAGATCAGGAAAGAGACAAGGATGTCTGCCATCATTAATTATTGGACATCCCAGTCAATGCAATAAGGTAAGGAAAAGAAAGAAAGTGTGTAAGGATTATACAAAAGAAATAAAACTCATTATCTGTACATGATAGGATTGTGTAGAAAATCCAAAAGAATCTATGAGTGAATTTAGCAATTTCACTACACATAAGTTCAATAAACAAAAGTCAAATTTTAAAAAATAAAATAGCGATAAGCAATTAGACAATAAAAGTAACGGGGACCATAATTATATATACTCTTTCTCCCTCACTGGGCTACTGTGAGGATCATTCTAGGCTAAAATGGCCTGCCATCAATGCTTCCAAGAACAAAAGATGGCTCCCCACATCCTAGAGTCCTGGGGAGGAGGCCTGGGGCTGGCACTTGAAGGATAAGAAACAATGAGGAACAGGAACCTTCTAACTGCAGTCCTGGTTACTTCTCCAGCCTCTTCTCCCCTCCCCTAACCTCCTACTCTGTGACCCTTGGACCTGACACATTGGACCCTTACCTTTCCTATCCATGCGTCTTTGCACATTCTGTTCCATACTGCTCAGAATGCCCTTCCCCTACACCTTATCCAGGCAACTCTCGTTCATCCTTTGATACCCAACACAGATGTACCCTTTTTGGTGAACACTTCCCCACCTTTCTTAGGCAGAGTTAGGTATTCCCCAAACAACCCCCTGATGAGCCTCTCAATTCAGCAAATGTATATTTCATGTGTCCTGGGCAGGGTGAGGTTCTGAAGAAGCAGACACAGCCTCTACCTCTAAAACCCCTTTACTTTGCAGAGGACTGGAGGGCACTCTGAGCCCTTGGAGAGTGGCAAGGTCACTAGATAAAAGGACTCTCGGTCCTCAAGTGACTGTGTGGAATAGACCCCCTCACCATACCTGCCCTGCATTAAACTGTGATGGGAATGAGAAATCTCTAGCATGGTAAGTGTTGGGATTTGAGGGTTATTTGTCAAAGCAGTCAGTATTATTTACTCTAACACTCTCAGTATCTGTTCTGATGCCCAGGCCTGATAGATCAGTGCGAGGTGGATACTGAGAGACAGCTAAGGGCCTAGGGGACTAGGGCCAAAAGACAGGGAAGACAGCAGAGAATGCCCCAGCCTGGGTTTGAGGACTGGGTCACTTCTCTGCAGCAGGGGTGATCAGCACTAGCCACTTCCTCACAGTGAACCTCTATTTCCTCATTGGTCAAATAAGGATGAGAGTTCCTACCTTATATGGCTATGAAGAGTGTCACAAATTACGTATGTAAAGTGCTTCAGCAATAATGCCACTTTATAAATGTTCACGTCCCTTGCTCTCTATTACATCCCGTCAAGAGAGGGCAAGGCGAGACAGATGGAGAAGACACAGAATAGCTCACACTTACATAGCACTTATTATGTGACAGGCACTATTCTCAGCACTTTACAAAATGAACTAATTTAAATTCTCACAGCCACCCAGTTTACAGATGGGGAAACTGAGCTAAAGAGAGTTAAGTCACCTGCCCAAACTAGTAAATAGTAGAGCTAGGATTATGAACCTACACTGCCCGGGTCTAGGGTCTGTGCTCCTAACCACATGCTATCCTTCTAAGTGAGCAGAGCCTGTTGAAAAGGGACAGAAAGAGCCACTGATACCAGGTATCTGCAAAGAGCCGGTTATAGTCAAATCTGACTTATAGTCATTCCCTGACTGAACAAACATCAAGGAAACACCAGGTTCACTTGATGTCTTTTTCCTAAGATGAAAAATCAGACCAAACTGTCTACACAGAGGGAAACACTTCCTGGAACTTTATTCAAGGAGAAGTGCGTCACGTAGTCCACCTTCCAGAAGGCCCTGAATCATCGAATGAACAATGGTTCCTATTATGGTTTTGCAAAGGCCCAGGCCTGCAGGAAACCGTACCATTTCTAGAAGCAATTTGACACTGCTTCCTTGTAAATCCCTACGTTGGAATGCAAACTGGAGCCTCACTCATCCGGACCAGCTACCCTAATGCCAATGTGTCAACAGGCACTAGGCAGGTATCAAGGGGAATTTTGCTCTACTTGGGTGAGTTGAAGTCACTGTTCTGAATTTCTGTCACCTTGGGCTTGCAGTCAGGACCCTCAGGGTCCAGGCCCAGATGGGCCACACACTGGCTCTGAGACCTCAGGGGCATCACACACAATCCTAGGCCCAGGGAGGAGCTATCCTCATGGGCCACTCCTGCAGGTTGTAGCACTTGAGGGCGGTCACTACCTTGCATTCATCTTTGCCTCCCCAGCAGGCAGCACAGGGCCAGCCACAGAGCAGGGAATCTGTAAATGCTGGTTAGAAGATGCAGGTGGTTGTGCAAAGCTGGAATTGAAGGGCTCTGATTAAAAAAAATAATACAGTACTGCTTCCATTAGTTCTTATTTTCCCCAACAACTGTATGAGAGAGGAATAATTATTATCCTTACTTTTCATATTAAGAAAGCTGAGGTCCCAAGGAGTAAATAACTTGTCCAAGGTCACACAGCCAGAGTGTTACATTGTTGTGCCATTGGGTTGCTGCCATTCAAACCAAGTTGTTGAATGAGGACCTTTATTTTGCTCTAGGAATCCTAGCCTATATTTCTCAGGCTGGGGTAGTTGCAAACACCAGAGCACTTGGAGTCAGCCTCCTAACTTATGAAGACTAAGTCAGGGTGCTGTTGGCCCGACAACACAATAAGAATCCCAAATTTGTCATGGAGGAATGGAAATTAAAAATAAAGAACACCTATGAGCACCACCTTGTGGTGATCTCTGCCACAATACATCTCATTGTGGTGCTTGGACACTTGAGGACATGTTACACTGTGGTTCCCAGGCCACACGGGCCACAGAAACATTAAGGGCTCCAGGGACCTCCACATTGCCCAGAGCCATCTGCCAAAATCGGAGAGTTCACAAATGGTCTTTAATAACCCAGAGTCAAGGCCCCAGGCACAGCCAGACATTCTCAGGCACAACAGGGTCAATTGTCCACCTGGCGGTCCTGGCTACTCCATCTCTCCAAGCCCAGAACTTCAGCTTTCACTCATTCCACATAGTTACTTAAAGTGCTGTGCCAGGCTGTCTTTCAGGCGCTGGTCATCCTCTAAGCCCGATCCCTGGTGGTGCCATGTCCTATGCTGCTTCCAGAACCACTTCTCCCCACCCTGCCCCAGTCCCCTTCCTCAGCCCCACATGCCAACTAACTGATGGCACCCACTTCCACCCTGGGAATCCTCTTAGAGTCTCCCTTTCTTCCCAGTCCTGCCCCCAATTACCACACCTAAATATTGTGGGCACCCCTCCATTTCTCTCCCTTCTCATCGCTGTCCTAGTGCGAGCCACCACCAGCTCTGCCCAGGACAACTTCAAAGCCCGATTCACTGATCCTTCCACCTCCAGTCTTAACCCCTGCACTTGCTCTCTGCACTATGACCAGAGTCGACCTTCAGGAAGAGAAATCTGAGCAACGGAAATTTATCTGTAGAAACCCTCCAGGGCGAATTCCCAACTCTATAATGACTAAGGGAGGCAGGGGGCGGGGAGAGAGGGTCAGGGAAAGTGTACAAAATGGGTATATTAAAAAGATGTAAAACTTCATATGTAAAGAAGCTATTTTTTAAGTACCCAGTGCTTGGCACCTAGAAGATCTTTCATATATACCCACTAAATCCTTGCTCCTTAAAGTGTATATGAGACCAGCAGCATCGTATCCCCTGGAGCTCGTCAGAAATACAGGATCTCAGCTCTACCCAGACCCCTGAGTCAGGATCTGCATTTTAACCTACTCCCCAGATTTGTGTGCAGTGGATGTTTGAGACTCTTGCAGCAGAAGGTGAGCTCTCTGGGTACAGGCCCTGCCTTAGTCGCCCTTTCGGCCAGCACGTGGCCATGCGGCAGGGGCCTGCCCCACCACTAGGCTGATCCCTGCCACCCTCAAAAGTGCACCAATCCTGCCTGGTGATGCCACCAGACTCAGAGGAGTCAGGTGTACAGACTTGATCACCTTGATGACCACCCTGTACAGGGCTGAAGGATGGATGGCGGCAGCTGCAGACACACTGAGAAGCCACCAGTTTGTTTTGAAAGCTTTCTTGTTAAGAAGGAATGAATAAAAAATACCATCTTGTCGTCTTTCCAGGAACCAGGGAAATGGTCAAATCCCTCTCTTTCTATCACTCTTTACCAAGCCTCCTCTTTACCCTCCAGGGTCCTTTCTCTGCTTTACTGTGGCTGATACCTATTAACCTTATGATAAAATGCAGGCAGATATCGAGGGTGGATGGGCTCCTCTTGCTCTCTGAGGACCCTGATTCTGAGCAGCCCCGCCACCCGCCGGCCAACCCAGGTACTCCTGTCCTACTGTGTGCCTCTTGTCTCTTGCAGACAATCAGAGCACTTCTCACACTGCGCAGAGCAGGCAGGCTGGTCTTATTCACCTGGGGCCCAGCTAGACCTAGGATTCTGTGGATGTTGGCTCAAAGATGAACAAATGAATGAATAGTAAGGTAAGTAGGTGTGAATACCACTGTTCCAGTTTTAGGGGTGGTAAATGGGGCACAAGGCAGCTAAGTGTCTGTCTCCTGGCATCCTGATTAAAGCCGGTGGTGGCAGAACCCATACTTCCTAGTTTAAGGTCCCCTGTTGAAGCCAATAAATGCCCTCACTGCTCCCCTCCAAGAGGAAAAGAAAACCTTGGGTCTTGCTTAGACATGCTGCTTTGTGCTGCCACCTTGTGGCCTCACATGGGAGGGCTTTTATTATTTTTCACTCCAAGAGCTCAGTGACTTAAAAGATTTGGAGTAAAACCAGCTTGAATTGATTTAATCATAGGAAACATACCTTCCAATTCCACTAATAAAATATATACTCAAGTGCTAAACAGCAAGAGACCACCAGTATGCCCACAGTGAGGTGTGATTTCAACCAAAGCCACAATACGTGGTGCTTTCAATAGCTTATGACTCCCTTCTGTGGGTAAGTGTATGATATACATTATGTTGTTTGGAATTTTGAGAATTATCCATTACAGGTGAGGGGAAGAGTATACTATAGTACAGATTAAATAGCCCAGGCAGTCCAGGCTGTGCTTTCTTCGTTCCAGGCGCTGCCCTTGGACTAGGGTTTGGGGTGTGGTTCCATGAAGAATAAAATTGAGCTTGTCCTTATCTTGAAGCTTAAAGTCTGGAGGTAGAGACCAGTCTTAACCAAATAATTGCATAAAAATATCGCAAACTGAGATAAATGCACTGAAGAAAACATACGTGGGGTCAGAAAAGCAAATAACAAGGGGATCATATCCAGTTTGGGGGATCCGTGGGGAAGTGAGTTTTGAGCTGAGATCTGAAGAATGAGTGAGAATCAAGAGAACTGCACTGTTATGGACTGAATTGAGTCCCTTTCCCCCAAATTCACATGCCGAAGCTCAATCTCCAATGCGGCTGTATTTGTAGATGGGTCCTTTAAGGAGGTGATGAAGGTTAAACAATGTCATAAGGGTAGGGCCCTAATCCAATAGGACTGACATCTTTATAAGAAGAGGAAGAGATAGATCGTATAAGGTGTCCTTACAAGGACGAGGAGAGAGAGATCTCCCTCTCCATGGGAGCACCAAGGAAAGGCCATGTGAGGACACAGCGAAGAGACAGCCCGCTGTGTACAAGCTGAGGAAAGCGTTCTCACCAGAAAGCAGTCCTGCTGACACCTTGATCTTGGGCTTCTGGCCTCCAGAACTGTGAGAAAATGAATTTCTATTGTGAAGCCACCCAGTCTGTGGTGTTTTGGTACATTAGCCTGAGCAGATTAATACAAGTTTGAACAAAGGTCCTGATGCGGGCAGGAATCTGATCCATTAAAGATTTGGAAAGATCACTGTGGCTACGGCATGGAGGGGCAGGGGAGGGAGGTGCAAGTTGAGTCTTGTGAGGTTGGAGAATACTATTTGGGGGCTGCTGGCCAGGTCTGTCTAGGAGCAATGGGGGACTAGTGAAGAATTTTAGGCAGAGGGCTGATATCTGATGCTTTACTTTAAAAAAATATATATATATACTGGTACTATCTGGAAAATGAACTAGAATAGGCACAAGTGGCTTCAGAGAGACCCTTGAGGAAGTTGTCGAAGGATCAATGAGAGATGGTGGCAGTTTGTGCTAGGGAGATGGCGGAGAGGAGTCAGAGGCTTGTGAGAAGGAATGTGAATGCCTGAAGAGTTGAAAGAGAGGCCAAAGAAACAGGCCCCAGTCCTGCAACCTCAAGGAACTGGATTCCACCAAAGATGAGCTTGAATGTGCTTCTTCCCCAGGGGCTCCAGACAAGAGCCCAGCCCACTGACACCTTGACTCCAGCCTCATGAGACCCTAAGCAAAGGACTCAGTTTTGTTAAAAGACTGTCCACTGAAGGAGCAGAGAGACCAAAGAATGAGGTGAACAAGTCAAGCTTGTCAGTTAACAAGTGTAATGGAGAACGTAAATACAGAAATACAGTCTTGGGCAGCAGCAAGATAGTCAGATCCCAGCACCTTCCGCCCCTCCCCCCCCCCAGACCATCTGCTTATATCCCCTAAGCAAATGGGTCAACATGCTGGGAAAGGAATGTGCAGTGGACAGGGCAGGGGGCTGGGGTTTGAGGGGCGAGCTCTGGACTAAGGTTGTGGGGAGGCTCTGGCAACAGAACGAGTTACGAGATAGATAACGTGGAGGAAGGGTTAATGCGAATTCTATGATTAGCCCAGAGCCTCTGTACATGTTCCAGAGTCCATGGGGAGGGGCAACAGGAGGCCAAGCATCGGAATTCACTCAGAAGTTAAGATGACAGATTAGCTCCAAGATGGAGTCAGCTCTGTCCAAGCTCTGTCCACACAGACATGTTAAACTTCTGCCCTAAAGAACAGGGAGATAATGCGTTTGAGTGCCTTCTAGCTGTTACTTTGGCGGTAATTTGCTATGCAGCTATAGAAAACTAATACGAGGGTCTGAAAGGGTGGATTCTGAAGGAATGATCATGAAGAGCTTTCTTCGGAGATGGCTGCTGATGTGCTGTGCTATTTCCTTCACCTTAGTTCCAAAGAGGAGGCCTTCTGGAGTCCTCTCAGTATCCTAGTTTGTCCTTGAAGCACAGCAGACTGGAGCCTGACTCCCGACTGAAGAGCTTAGGAGGCTGCAGCAGGGGTGGAGAACAGGGCAGCTCCGAGGACCCCAGGTGTTCCCCAGCACCCACTGGGCCATAGGCAGAGCCTGCTGGAGCCCCCGCAACTCCTGAAACAGGTGGCCCAGGTGGTGTTAGGCTCCAGCTGTGAGTCTGCTGCTCTGACAGGTGGGAAGATCAGGGGTTAGAGGGGAGGAACATCAACCAAAGAAACAGAAAGGAGCAGAGCAGAGAGCTTCAAACCTGTCAGACGTGCCAAACCTGTTAGAGCCTGCTTTATGCCTCAGAAAAGGCAAGGCCAGCCTCCACCTTGTCGGTCAGATAAAATCTTTCTTTTACTCTCCTTCCCCCTCCTTCCCCAGCTCCAGGAGAGGAGCCTGAAGCAGCTATCAAGCCTCGTTGTTTATTGAGCTCATCTCACCAAATGGCACAACCCTCCCAGGAGGTAACTTTAACCCCCTTTTACAGATGAGGAAACTGAGGCTCAAAACGCTAAGGGATTTCCCCAAGATCTTACAGTCAGTAAGAGCAGCCCTGAGACTGAAGCTCACCTCTGTCTAAATCAAAACCCCTGCTGTTTTTACTGAGCCATAAACCCTCAGGAAGACAAGGGTGTGCAGGAGAACGTGTGACGTGGGCATTAAGTGTTTGAAAGTACAGTGTTTTATCTGTTAGGAAGCACAACTATACACGCCTTCTGATTGTGTCTTCACAGCAGACCCATGAAGGTAATTATTATTATTATTATTAT
>NW_011888951.1:1890741-1913908 GCF_000151845.1 Pteropus vampyrus
GAGTTGAACGAATTGATTGACTGCACTGTGTGCTTCCAAGACAACAACCCTTTGCCATCCGTCTCTGCACCCCTAGTGCCCCACACTGGGCCTGGCACATGGAGAATTCTAGTGCTCGTGAGCTGATGGCCCCTCTATAGTCACCAGGCTCCTCATAAACTCAAAACCTTCTCTGAGAAGGTTTTAGGCCTCAACTCCCTCCCTATCTTTACTTCATCGAAAATTACTCCTCATTTATCCCATCTTCATGGACAATTTAATCTCCCCAGTTCACCATGTGCTTCTTGTTCTTCTCTGCTGGAACCTGATTAGAACAGAGACTTAATCCTCTTTGATCATGTGCCCTGGCAGCTCCCCAACTGTGCTTCAACCCAGTGTCAGCCTTTACCTACATTACTTCTGATTCTAACAACAGCCCAAAAGTAGGTATTATCTCTGTCTTCCAAAGGAGGAGATGGAGAAGAAGTGGAAGCAATTTGCCTAATGAGTGGAAGGAGGAGGATCAGAAGCCCAGGTCCTGTTGATTCTAAAACCTGGGCTGTTTTTTATTGCTCACCACCTCCACGGAGCCAAAAATTTATTTTCAATTCAATCGGAATATATTTTAAAATGAGGCCCTTCTGTGAGTCTAGCATGAAGAGAAAAATATCTAACAGCTTTATCCACTCTGTGTGTGTGTGTGTGTGTGTGTGTGTGTGTGTGTGTGTGTGTCTTTGCTGCTGTGCACCAGGCACTCACTCCAATAGATACTAGACTCATCACAATGACCCAGTGACTGTCCTTCAGGAATTCAGAGTCGAGTGGGGATGTTTTGCTAATTTTTAAGTTAACATGTCATAAAGTATATTAGTCAAAGTCAAGTTATTTTCACAGAGAGAAGTTAGTATATAGAAATATAAGCTGGGTTAAAGTTTTTGGCTCAGTAACTGAAAAGTCAAGGAAATAGATATCTTGGAGGGAGCACATGTAAGAAGCTGTCTCACTCCTAGGGCTGTGGGAGGGTGGAAGTGGTGGCAAGGGAAATAGGTTGGAATAATTACAAGTAAACAGTTGGAGGAGGGCACCGTAGACCTGGGACTTAACTCCTGAGGAAGTGTGCTAGTCACTGGTGCTGGTGCCTATGAGGCTGGGGCATGACGAGGATATTATGCAAGTACTGAGAAAACTGCAAACTGAATCCAGTGCTGCTTTAGGAAGAAAATACTGGGTGATGCTCTCAGGAAGAGGAAAACGAGCACAAGTCCTCGGAAAGCAAACAGGAAAGAGCAAGTCCCCCACCCCAACCCCAGCTGATGGCTGAGTATGTATTATCTCTCCCTCCTTCCCTCTCTCCTCTTCCCCACCCTTCCCTCCCCTGCTTTACTCTCTCTCTCTCTCTCTCTCTCTCTCTCTCTCTCTCTCTCTCTCTCTCTCATATCCTAATATGGGGCCAGAGGGCAAATAAGAAACATGTGGTTTGCAGAATTCCAGCTCAAGCAACCAAAACCAAGAATAGAAAGCTAAGGTTAGAGCTAAGAGGCAGTAGCTTAACAACTGACACAGAATGTAGGAAAGACTCTGGACTGACCATCAGGATTCCTGAATCCTTATCCTGCCTCTTTCACTAAGTTGCTATGTGGCTTAAAGTAAAGCCACTTTACTTCTCTAAACCTTGGTTTCTTCTACCACAGAGTGAGAGGAGAGCTCTAAACTCCTGCTTCTCAAACTGTGGTGCTCAGACCAGAAGCATTGACATCACTTGGGACCTTGTTAGAAATGCGGACTCAGTCTCCACCCCAACATCCTGAATCCAAATCTGCATCTTAGCAAGTTCCCCACACACAGTCAGGTTTGAGAAGCATTGCTCAAGTGCCCATTGAGCCAGGTCCATGGGAGGTGAGCATAACAATACACCAGAAAGGCACCCAGTTTATATTCAGATTGGATCTGAATCCCTGTTCTGCCATTGGAGCCTGGGCAAGTTGCTCATTTTTTTTCAATTTCACTTTCCTCATCTGAAAAATAACAAACGGGGGGTGGTCCATGAAATGCGCACGATCATGGTTATTACAAATTGAGGTGAAGAATGCTCCCAACACCAGCAAGGTTGCAAGGTTATTTCATAAAATCTGTTACAGAGTCAGTATGGGTCAGGACATCGGGGCGGGCTTCCTGGGAGCAATGTGGAAACTGAGCCTCGATGAATTTACGGGATAAACAAAGTGCACTCCGAAGAGACTGGAATCTGAAGGGGCTCATTAAAGACGTAGGACATGTCAAACATTGTTCTCTCTCTAGAACAGATGGTATAATAGGAAGGGTATGAATCTTAGACTGTGTTGCATTGGTCATGTGACCTTGAAATCATGATGACTCTTCTGGCCTCAGTTCCCACATCTGTAATATAGAATCATTTTGTAATATTCTCAAGGTAAATGTTACTTATATAATGAAAAGATATTTGTGTAGTGGTTTTTTTTTAAAGAACGACTCCAATGCGTCCGGCCTGGGAGACTATACTAATTATGCCATAATCCAGGATATGTTGACTCTGAGGTTCCTACAAGGTTCCAAGTAGAGCTGTCCAGTAGCATTGCATATATAGGACAAGAAATGGGGTGTATTTATATGTGTCCCACTTCATCTAACCAGTGTACAAATACAGCCACATCTTTGTTTTTCAAATAAACTGCTCAAGCCGCCCTTGCCCTTCTTAACAGAAAGTCCTACACCTCTCTCTTAGGAGACCTGCCTTGTTCCCAGCTAGCCAACAGCTCTGAGAGCTCTGCAGATTGAAGTCCTGACTTGCCACTGTCAGGACCACTCCTGCTGCAGCCCATTAAGCTCAACCCTCTCCTTCATTTCCCCAGACAGAAGAGCATAGCTAAGCAATGCCCAAGAACCAGCCCTCACTTTCGTCGTGGGTAGATGCTCATCTGCCAGACCCTGTGGTATGCTGTCTTTTGAGACTTCTGGTGCCCTTTCCACCAGCTCTAGGACCAGGGACAAGACCACGGGGTCCACCTGTTGGATGTCCCTACCTTCCAATCTCAGAGACTAGGGGTTGAGGAGGGAGTGGTGTCTCAGGCCCTCCTCTCCCCACAGCTGCTGGATTCCTATGTCAATTGGCCCATGCTCTCCTCAGATCCTCTACTTATCGAGGGGAGAGGCAGCTTTGCCTAAGACCCTCTTCTCCCAGAACAGTGCAGCCCAAACCAGACAGCCTGCCCAGAACCAAGAAGGTGAACGCTAAGGCCTCTTGCTTGAAAACTGCATTTCTGCCTTGCCAGACTTTGACCACCTAGAAAGGTGTGGGAGCCTCTGCATGTGGCCACTGAGAGTGGGGGGTCGAGTATTCGGAAAGCAGTGAGGCATGGAAGGGCAGAGCCACACAAGGCAGAGCCACGCAAGGGCTGGCTGGTCAGACTGGTGGGAGGAGGGTGCCAGTTTGCAGGCCAGGGAGGACAGGGCTTCAAGGAGGAGAGAGAGGACAAAGAGGACAGAAAGGAAGACTGAAAGGGGCCTCTGGTCTGGCAGTTCTAAAGTCATCAGAGGTCCAGATGCGAGTTTAGGAGAGGCCCACAGGGGCCGGTGAGGTGGCTGTGGGAAAAGAAGTGAGGAAATAGGGGTAGAAGTATGAGCCACTTACTCAAGGAGTGTGTCAATAAGGAGAGGTAAGAAGTGGGGTGGAGAGGGAGGCAGGATCAAGACAAGGCTTTGTTGTTACAGGGGCACCTTTGGAAACAGGACAGAGAAGGGTAATTGTCTGAATGAGGGAGGAGAAGGGCGCTGAGGGCAAAAGTGGGGAACTAATGGGAGGGGAGGGAGCTAAACAGGAAGGGTGGCATGGCCCTATCTTAGGTCATCATGTGACTTCCAGCTTAAGGAATCTGTGGTTTGTGCAGAGGCCGGGAGCCCTAGAGCCGGTTGAGCAAGGGCTGATAGGATTGAGCTGTGTTTACAGAAGCTTCATTTAACTGGGGCATGTGCACACAGCTGAGCTGGAATCTCTGGGAATGACAGTGTACTTCAAGCCAACTTTTCAAGTGATTATCAATGATTTAAACATTTTTCCACACTCTGATTTCTCATCCCTGCCATTTACACCATGCTGATGAAGAAAGGTAGGGCTCAACTGGGCAAAGGTCAGTTTTAAAAAGATAACAGGCCAGTTTCTTTGGGGGTTAAAAATGTCCATCAGTTGGATAGAGTGATGGTCATACAACTCTGTAAGTATATTAAAAACCATTGAATTGTACAATTTAAACAGGCAAATTTTGCAATATGTAAATTCTATCTCAATAAAGCTGTTAAAAAACAAACAGACAAACAAACCTCGTATCCAGCTAATGAGCACCCTCCTATGAAGCACAAAGCCAAGGGAAACAACTGGCATTCCTACTTCTGATGGGAGAGCGCTTTAAGGCCGGGAGCCCCAACCCTCCCAAACTACCTGCGCACATTCCTCTCTAGTGTTGACATCTGCGGCACAGCATTGCCGGTCCACACTCCAGGGCCAGTGCTGCCTGGCTTTTGTTTCTATGAAACAGAGTTATAATTACAAAACATCTGACTTAATCATTGTGGCATCTGCACTGCCTTGCAAACTGCCTAACACATGGTAGATGCTCAGTAGATATTTGTTGGATAAATGGAAGAATGGCTTAGCTGGAACAAACAATAAGATTAATTTCTAGTATCACTAACTTTAAGGACAAAATGTTCAGAGAGGTTCATTTTGCTAGTAAGAGGCGGAAAGTTCATTCCAACATGTATTGAGCATCTGTATATAAAGAATTATTCTAAGCACTGTGAATGATACCAACATGATGAAGATGAAGTCCTTGCTGTCAGCGCCGAGCTGATTGAGAAGGGAAGGTTTCAGTGCTGAGACGCCCAGTTGGAAGCAAGCACAAGAGGCCGACATGAGAATGAAACACCAGGCACCGACTCTATTGTGGGGAGCGCACTTCTGCTTCTGCTCCCTTTCTTGTGCTCCCCTTCCACTCCCCAGGGGCCACATGGGCTCCATACATATCAGAGTACAATAGTGGCATTCAGCCACACATGCATGATACAATAAGCTGAAGTATGTTTACATATTTTAGGCGCAGGCGCCCTACTTGACTAATGTTACATTCTAAATCTGGAGTCCTAGTCCTAGCCACGAGCCTGGATCACAGCCAGATCTGGAACTCGCCAGGCCTGGGACCCACACTTGCTCTCAACAAATAAGGGACATAAAACATGTTATTCACTCAGGGGAGAAAGGAAAGGATGCTGGAATCAGGCTCTGAGCAGGGGCCTTCTGTTTCCCCGTCTCCTTCGGTCTTCACGGACACCGTATGAGGGGGACTTTATTATCTCTAGTTTGCAAATAAGGAAATTTAATCTCAGAGACATGATACACTAATCAGAGGAAGACTCAGAATTTGAACCCAGGTCTATCTGGTGGCGAAATCTAAGTTCTTTGCCTAACACTATTATAATTCAAGAAATAAAGGGCAAATGAATTTTAAAAATATATTTATTCAGGAAAAAAAGGCCAAATGAATCCAAAAGAAGAAGTCGTCCTCATCTATCTAGGAGTTGTAGGAAACGCTGCATGAGAGAAGAAGCACTGGATCATTGAAAAAAATTTTGACAGATTTCTAAGGGACAGAGGGAAGGACAAAAAGCTTTGGGTCAGACAAGGGTTAGGTGGAGACAGTGGCTGTTTTGGATGGAGAAAATGCAG
Organism: Pteropus vampyrus; assembly: GCF_000151845.1. Classification (NCBI taxonomy): domain Eukaryota; kingdom Metazoa; phylum Chordata; class Mammalia; order Chiroptera; family Pteropodidae; genus Pteropus; species Pteropus vampyrus. Next base: position 1,896,458 of record NW_011888951.1, read on the forward strand.
GAAGAACTTTGTGTATGAAGAAAAGCCCATAATTCAGTTTAGCTGGAACCAGAATCCATGTGGGACAGAATCCATCAGTGGGATCATGGGAGAGGAGGAATTTAGGGCTATATCATATAAAGATCCTGGGAAGCCTAAAAGAGATTTTTGGACTTAATTTGAAGATAGTGTTTCAGCAGAGAGATGACATCATAATCAGAGCTAGGCTTCAGGAAGACTGACTTTTCAGCATTCATAGGCTGGCTTGAAAGAGTTAGAAGTTGGAGATAAGAAATCATTTAGGAGGTTGCAGAAATAGTCCAGGGTCAGAAATTAGTGGGTGTTCAGTGGAGCTGGAGACAATGATTTATATTGCTTTAATGCACATGTGTCTGGATATAACCCATCTATAATTACATAATTGCTGAGTATATCTACTCAGTAATAACAGAGATATTTCCTGAGTACTCACTATGTACCCAGAACTTTGCTAAGTGCTTTATCAGCACTAATTCATTACTACTCATAGCAGCCTTATGAGGTGGATGCTATTATTATCCCCATTGTACAGATGAGGAAATTGAGGTTTAGAGAGAAGAGGAAACACACTCAAGGTTATATAATTAGTAACTGTAGAAAACGGGACTCAATCTAAATGTGTTTAACTCCAGAGTTCACACTCTCATCCACGTTATATCTCAGCCCTCATGGTTATCTCTTCCTGGCTCAGCCTCCCCTAAATTAACAAGATTTTGATGGAAATTTAAGGACAGCTTGGTATAATGGAAATAGCACCAGACCTAGAATGCCACAGACCTGAGTGTGGAATCTGGCTCAGCTACGTACAAACTGAGTGATACTGGGCATGTTACTTGATCTCCCTGAGCTTATTTGCTTTCTATAAAATGGAGATAACAGACCAACTTCCCAGGGTTGTTGAGAAAGTTAAAAGAGGGAAAAATGGACTATACCTAGGCAGTGCATGACAAAAAGCAACAAGTGTCCAATAAATTGTAGTTTTTAATAATAATAATAATAATAATAATAATAATAATAATAAAAGAGCAGCCAGTTGAGGGTGATCAGGCTGACAAAACGATTAGAGATCAAGCCATGACAGCACCAGTAAGAGCAGTGGCTGTGTTCATCTGGGAAAGGAGCTGTAATCGTCACCTTCACACGCATACAGTGTTGTCAAGCTAGGGCAGAAAGACAGGATTCATTCTATGTGTCTCGAGAGGGCAGAACTTGGACCAAGGAGGCTAGTCTAGGAGTTTCAACCACCTGAGATGACTCACATGGGAAAAGACTTTTTTGCGAGGGAGCAGGATCCTGTCACCAGAGGTTTTCCAGAGAAGGTGGGTACAATCTATGTTGAAAGAATGTTTTACGATAGTGGCTCTCAGACTTGGGTGTGTCAGAATCACATGAGGGTTTATAATACACATTGCTGGGCCCACTTCCAGAATTTTGGCTTCATTAGATGGGGCGGGGGAATAGGGCAGGTAGCCTGAGAATTTGCATTTCTAACCAGTTCCCAGGTGATGCTGATGCTGTTGACCCGGGGCCCACACTTTGAAAAACACTGCTTTAGACAACAGTACTTTCTAAATTCCAGGCCCATTTGGTTGGTGCATGACAACACATCCAGAAATTACAACAGAATCAGAAAAGCTGTGAAATGTATCAAGTGTTTCACAATGCTAAATGTGTTCAATTTGAAGGGCTGTCCTTTATTCTGAGAATGTGACCTTCTGACTTTTTCTGACATAATAATTGATGGTAGTTCTTTTATTAGTTTGTTTCTTGGTTTCTTTACATGGCAAAATAACAAGTTGGCAACTCTGGAATGGTTCTCAGTTTTCTCTTGATCCGTGCACTTCTTAAATCCAGAATACGCTGCTCCTGGGCAAGTAAGATTTTAGACTAAGTGGTTTCTCTAAGAGATCCCATCCAAAATTAGTCTCAGGTGTCTTTTAAAAGGCATTACACACCTCTTTGTCTGGCTGAACAACTTACTCAGAACATATCTGACCTTTTATTGATGCTTCAGGTGATCATTATGCACATCTATTACTATATAGAGCTGTCAACCCCTCAGCCATGCCCTCTGAGAGGCTACTTAGAAAGGACTCTTTGTCTCAAATTAAACAGCCCAAGTCACTTTTCTGTTTATGCACAGCAATCCTGCTGTCTCTACAATTTACCCTCACCCCATCAGCTGTCCCTTCTCTATGTGTCAACTTATTTTTCCAACCTTTGTCCCCAGGATGTCAAGCCACCAAGCTATGAAATCGGTGGTTTCATTTTACATATCAATTTAAGTAATGGTCTGTGACTTTGGGCTCATTTATTTTTGCCAAAGGATAAGGGGCATAGGTTCAGTAAATGATCAAAGAGATTTGCCTCTTTCTGTTGGGAAATGGTAATGACAGATAATAGTCACTGAGAACTTGTCGAATATCAGAAGATACCTAGAGTAACTTGCCCAAGGTTAATGTGGTGGAAGAGTCAAGTTTTGAACCTAAACTATTGGAATGAAATTGGTGCTGCTAACTTTTACTCTACTTGGCTTCGCTGGTGTTTTTTAGTAGTGAGCTGCTAGAAGTCTGACCACGAAGTAAATGAAAATATATAAATGTTATCGTTTGTATGTGATGCTTATTTGTCAATAATTTTGTTTTTAAGAGATGTTCTGACTTTGTTAGAAGAAACTGAAATTATTCTGATTCAAGAATCAAGCTGGGGACCAGTTGACTTTGAGACGTCGGCCCTGTGCTCATACAGAGATTAAAAATATTAAAACAAATAAATAACAGGGGATGCAAGCTAACACCTGGGGGCTTTATGACGACTCCATTCAATAGATTTTTAATGGTTTATTAATTGATTTTTAAATGAACGAGTGTTGCAATCGAGAACATTGGTCAGAAAGTTTGTGGCTGACCTGAGCACAAAGAAAGCTCTAGCCACAAAAGAGCTGCAAGAACTACCCACAAGAATGATAGTAAAATGTGAGAACACTCTGGGCAGCCACAAGGCCAAGGCTAGGAATGGCAATGCCCTTGATTTCTGTTGACTGCCTCTCAATTGTCAAGACTGGTTTGAGACATTGGTTTCAATCTTTCCTATCTAGAAAGGACGGAGAACTGTACATTATGGCAGGCTGGAAAACGAGAGTGGCGGCTGAATTTCCTTTGTGGTGGGTTGGTCTTCAGCAAACTGCTTACATGTGTGCTGTGAGAGCTGACAGGACAAGTGTGCAGCCACCTACAGAGTCTGAAATGCCTACCATCTGAACAATTGTGAGATACCATAATGTTAGTAAAGGTGTGGGGAAATTGCTGTTTATATCTTACAGGTAATGTTTTTGGAGAGTAATTTGATGATAGGTTTTAAAATATGAAGAAATTTAAGAAAATTTTATAAGTTCGAAAAAATATATAGAATAACGAAAATTCACTGGAATTTTGCTCGTCATAATAAAACTTTGGAAACAACTTAAATGTCCTTCAATAGAGGAATAATTAAATAAACTAAACTACACACATGCATGTACACACATGCACAAACACCTATATACATACACACAAACATATACATTGGAACACAAAGAAACCAATAGCATATGGTTAAGTTTTATAAAAGCAAGTTGTAACTCTTGTGTTGAGTTGACCTTGTTTTGTAAAATTATATATGTATATATATGTGGGCCTAGGGATATGTCTAGAAGGTCAGTCATGAATGTGTGAACTTAAGTTATCTGAATGAAATTTGGGTTGATATTTTACTTTCTTCTCTGTGCTTTCCTATATAGTTGAAATTGTTTAGAAGAATTTAGCCCACATTGACAAAAGCAAAAAAAAAGCTATTTTTATATAAAATATAATCAATTGTAGCCATTATTAGTCTCTTTTTAAAAAATTCTTCTAACACAGCCATGCTTTAGTAAGGGCCAATCTGTCAGATTGATTCATTAACATCTCAGAAAGAAGACAACAGCACCCAAAACGGAGACGATACAGGAAATGGACTCTCAAGGCTTGTCTGCTACTCCCCTCAATGATGTCCAATTATCAATCACTTCCTGGCCCCAGACAAAATGACCTCTGATTCATGTCTCAGTCAGTTCGAGCTGCTATAACAGAACATTTATTTCTCACAGTTCTAGAGCCTGGAAGTCTGAGATCAGGGTGCCACAATGGAGGGGTTCCTGGTGAGGGCCCTCCTCTTGGTTCACAGATGGCTGCCTTCTCACTGTGTCTTCACATGGTAAAGAGAAAGAGCTCTGGCCCTTATAAAGGCACTAATCCCACCATGAGGACTCTACCTTCATGACCTCATCTAACCTCAGTTACCTCCCAAAAGCCCCACTTCCTAATACCATCACATTGGGAGTTAAGGTGTCCAAAAAATCATGACAAGTTGTCCAAATACCATATCCCCTCACCTTCTTCTGGGCTTTTGCACATGGCACTCCTCTCCTGGAATGTCCTTTTTCCTTTAAACTCAAATACTTCACCTGGCTAACTCATAGTCATCCCATGGTGTCTTTGCTTAGTCATCAATTCCTCTCAGAAGTCTTCCTGGACTGTGTGTGTGTGTGTGTGTGTGTGTGTGTGCTTCCATAGTATCTTATAATTTTTTATCAGAGTATTTAAGACACTGATTTATCATTACCTATTGATTTGTCTAGATCTCCCACAATGATCTGTCAGGGGAAAAGACTGTATCTAGTTTACTATTGTTTTCCCAGGACTTGGCATAATTCCTGCGTATCAATAATCACTGAATGAATGTGTTGGAGATACAGTTAACTTTCATCTCAAATTGATTCCCATTCTACTGGCTGTTGCTATATCTGATAGAGCACCAGAACTATGGCCACTCCGGCCATCATCAGGAAGGTCAATCTGGGAAACACAGAGTAGGCAGAAGATAGTAAGAAGTGGATCTGTTAGGATGTCATTGAGCCAATGAATTAACCAACTCCGGGTCAACCTACATTTAGACTTGTTGCTACATGAGAAAATAATCACCCGTCGTTGCAGCTCTTTGACTTCTATGCAGCCAAATCATCACGAGACAGAATGAATGAATCAATGAATGACTCCATCCACTAGCACAAGAAAGCCAACTCGCCTAGAATTGAGTTACGGTCTTATCTTGACTTCAAAATTTGCTTACCGTTCTTAAGAAACTCAAGTAATAAGATAAAATCTTGATTATCTGAAAGTTAGCATATTATAGTTTTCTAGATAAATTTGGCTTTTAGGTGAAAGCTGCCCCTGGCAAAGGAAAAGAATCTCGTACTAGGGCTTTATTTAAAAAAAACAAAGATAATATTCTTGGACTAGTTTCAGAGCCAATACACATTCAATACTAGCTCCTAAATAGCATGTGTGAGCATAACGTGGAGACCTTTTTAAAAAGCCTATTCCTGGGCTTCACTTCCAGATATTAGGTGCAATGGAATGTGGTTGAGTCCAGGAAACTGCATTTTAGCCAGCATTCTTACGTGACTGGTCTGCAGACCACACACACTTCAAAAAACCCTATTCTAAAACTTTCATTTTATATCTATGGAACCGAAGAAATGGTGTTTACCCAAAAATCGAGGAAGCAGATTCAACTGATGGAAAGATCTAGAAGACAGGAGCCATAACTTGGCTTCTCTATTTACCAGAATAAGACACTGATCAGGCAAGTCACTTAAGTAAGCCCTCTACGCCTGAACGTCTCCATTTATTATAAACAACACAGATTAATAGTTTTATGCATTGTCGTCCCTCAGACTGGTTGTGAATACCAACAATCTCAGTAGATGTATTACACAAATATACGAAAATACTCTTTGTTAGGACTCTGGTGTTCATTGAACTCTGTAATAAAAGAATTATTTGTGTTCATTAGGCTCTATTCATTAAGAAAGAAATGAGGACTCAGGTTTTAGGAAGATTGCTTCATGGTCAAACTGTAAAAGGGATTTTGCTTAACTTCGAGTTAACCTGAGAACTTGTTAACCAGGATGTCCTATTCCTAAGCATTTTAACTGAGTTTTCATGTAAATAAAGTACATTTATTAACAATTAGGTACATTCATGGGTAGAAGCCCTGTCACAGGGCACTTTGCTGACTTAGGCAAAAATTGATGGGCCTGACAACCTACAGAATGGGAGAAATTATTTGCAAATCATATATCTGATATGAGATTAACATCTGGAATATAAAGGAACCCCTAAAGCTTAACAACAAAAAAACCCAGACAACTTGGTTTAAAAATGGGCAAAGGATTTCAACAGACATTTCTCCAAAGAAGATGAATAGCCAAAAATCACATGAAAAGATGCTCAGCATCACTAATTAGGGAAATATAAATCAAAACTGCAGTGGGATACCACTTCACACCCATTAGGAGGGCTACTATTTAAAAAAAAAAAAAAAAGCCCCAGAAAAACACAAGTGTCGACAAGGATGTGGAGAAATGGGAACCCTCAGTACTGTTGGTGAGAATGTAAAATCATATAGCTGCTTTTGAAAACAGTATGGGAGTTCTTCAAAAATTAAACATAGAATTACTATATGATCCAGCAATTCTACTTTTGGGTATACACCCAAAAGAATTGAAAGCGGGGTCTTGAAGAGATATTTGTACATCCACGTTCATGACAGGATTATTCACAGTAGCTAAAAAAATGGAAGCAACCCAAGTGTTCATTGATGAATGAACGGATAAGCAAAATGTGGTGTTGCAGAAAAATTGCAAAGATCAGCGAGAAACCAAGCAGCACTCGGAGGGTTGGAGAACTCAGGTTTATTACACCAGCGGTCCCAGAAGAGCTAGTGCTCTGAAAATCTAGGCCCCGAGCTTATGGCCAATTTCACTTTTATACCTGTGTTGTTACAGTTGGCATGGGCTAATTTACAGACCTCGGGAGTTGCTATGGGCTACAGGCAGTTACAGAGCATGAGATTTTTTTTTAAAAAACAGGCACTAAGGCAATACATCTGTTCAAATAGGCACTAAGGCAGAACATCCAAAAGAGAGGGTGAGTTTTCAGTTGATCCTGAGATCTTTGGCCTATGCAGCAAGCATGTTTACAGAAGCAGAACAAAGAACTGATTACAAAGTTAGCCATTTAAGTAGGAAATTCTTCTTCAGTGATACATACAATGAGTTATTATTCAACCTTAAAAAGGAAGAAAATTCTGCAATATACTATAACATGATTGAACCTTGAAGATGTTATAAGTGAAATAAGTCAGTCACAAAAGACAAATATTGAATGATTCCACTTGTATGAGATACTGAGAGTAGTCAAAATCTTAGAGATGGTGGTTGCCAGGGCTGGAGGGAGGGGAGAATGGGAAATTGTTGTTAATGAGTATAGTTTCGGTTTAACAAGATGAAAGTTATGAGAATGGATGGTGGTGAAGGATGTACAACAATGTGAATGTGTTTAATACCATTGAATTGCACACTTAAAAATAGTTAAGATGGTAATGGTTATGTGTACTTTACCACAATAAAAAAAAAATCTATTAAAAAAATTAATGGAGCCAAGATTACATACTGCATGATTCCATTCTGGAAGAGCAGGGAGAACAGAGCAAAGGTTGCCAGGGGCCAGGGGCCAGGGGAGGCAGAAGGGTATAACTACAAAGGAGTCCAGGAGAGAGTTATTTGGAGAGACGGTACTATTCTGTATGCTCAATTGTGTTGGTTAGAAGAACCCTTATATGTCCTAACATTCATAACTGTACATTAAGATAAGCACTTTTACTATACGTTAATTTAAAAAAATAAAATTAATTAATTGACCCAACTCACAGTAATCGTTTTCCTTGCCTAAATAATAGCAACCCAAAGGGCTGGAGTTCGTGTAGAGAGAAAAGAAGAATCGAGATATAGGACGGTAGACAGGAACAGAGAATGAGAACATGCATGCTGGGTAAACAATTGTTCTGAGTACTTTTTCACTTCTTTTTTGTTTTGGAGAGTTGTCCCCTAAAGATCTATCTTATTGGGGCTTTCTCCTTCTCTTCCCAAGTGGAAAACTATTCTGAGTACCAGTAATTTCTGTCATTTCTCCTACAAGGCACTAAACACTTCTGTCCAATGTTAATTTCTAGGTTGAATTTTAATTTCTAAATTATCTCATTCTCTAACAATACTCAGGATGGTTAAGTTTTTGAAGCAAAGCCCTCTCTAACAGTTCCAACATTTGAATTCAAGCAGAATCAGGGGAGAAAGGCATTGTCCACAGTGCCTCTCCTCTTCACACTTCAACTTCCTCTCTTAATCAGAGCTGCTAAAAATATAACGCGAGATAAATCTGTAATTTTTAATTTTTTAATAGCCACCTTAAAAAAGTAAATAAAAGTGAAATCAATTTTAATACTATATTTTATTTAGCCCAGTATATCAAAATGTTATCATTTCAACATGTAATCCATATAAATTATTGACCTATTTTGCATTCTCTTTTTTGTACTACATCTTTGAACTCCAATGTGTATTTTTAACCTTAAAGTCCGTGGCAATTTGGACTCGCCATATACCAAGCCCAATGCAAAATGGTAATTATTCAATATTTGAGCCTCTGCCTACATTCTTCATTCATTCATTGGTGAGCAAACACTGAAGTGTCTACTATGCATCAACCATTGTGCCGGAAACTGGAAATACAAAAGCGAATGAGACATTGATTAGCCTAAAGCTCACTCTGTGTGGGTGAGAGACACATAAAGGGACGATTACAAAATAATGTGAAAGAATCATGACATAGATGTAACTATGTAACTTTTATGAGCAACTGAGAGGGGAAAGAAGTGCCAGAAATGTAATTTTAAAGGTAGCCCAGAGCTGGCTTCAAGGATGTGGAATCTCAGCTCTATGAAGGGGATGGGAAAGGGCATTTTAGAGGTGCCAGCTTGAGCGAAGGCACTGAAACAAGGGAGAGTGGGTCCCAGAGACCCTAAGAGTACATGTTAGGGCAACGAAGAAAGAGAGGAAAGTGAATAGATAAGCAAGGCCTGGTAAGTAACATCAAGTTTGGCTTCTAAAATAAAAACCTCCCATACTTCCTAAAATTTCAAGAAAGGTGAAGTGCAAATGACACCAGATTTAGGTTTTTGCCTCTAACAGTCGCCACTACCCTGAAGCAGCTGCTCCATGAGGGCAGGGACACTGCTTTGCTCACCACCCTACCCCAAGGCCTGCAACACTGCCTGGCAGAGTGGGCGCTAGAGCGTTTACAATAGCTAGAGTTCCCGCCTTCATTCTTTTTCCTCCAGCCCTCCCCATCCCCCTCAGTAGAGTGGGAAAGGGTGAAGGGTGCTAGCCAGGCGGGAAATCCTCCGTCAAGCTGCAGGGTGACCCAGAGCCGTGGGGCGCCCTCACCTCACCTTACGCCTCTGGTGGTAACCCAACGCGTGACCGCTTCACGCGCCTCTGCGGGAGGCGCCACCTAAGGAGTGGAGGAGGGAGCAGGCACCTCCCTCGTCTGAGGGGCTCTGAGGGCTGTCCCCCAGGCCGGAAGCGCCAGTCCTGCCGCCCGCGTCCCTGCGCTGCCGCGGTACAGAGAACGGTCCACTCCGCCACCACGCGGGTCCCCAGACACCCCGCCCCACGCGTTGGTGAGAAGAGGGTGGAGCGGCCTGACTCCTGCAGCCAATAAAAACAGCGGGTTCCTGGTCCGATCTCCGGCGCGGCTCGCTATTGGTCGCCAACAGGGTCTCGGCCCACCGAACCTTTGCGAAATGAGCCAATCGCTAGGCGGCGAGGCAACCCCCCCCCCGCCCCCCTCCTCTCCCCCGCCCGCAGCTCTCTAGCTTTCTAACAGCCGGCGACTGGCCCTGGTTGAGCGCGGGCGGACACGGAGCGCGTGGTGGTGGTGACGAGAGACGCGAGCAGGCATCCCGTCCCCCGCGTGGCGCGCCACCGGCCCCACCATGGAGCCCGCCGTGTCGCTGGCCGTGTGCGCGCTGCTCTTCCTGCTCTGGATCCGTGTGAAGGGGCTGGAGTTCGTGCTCATCCACCAGCGCTGGGTGTTCGTGTGCCTTTTCCTTCTGCCGCTCTCGCTCATCTTCGACATCTACTACTACATGCGCGCCTGGGTGGTGTTCAAGCTCAGCAGCGCGCCGCGCCTGCACGAGCAGCGCGTGCGGGACATCCAGAAGCAGGTGAGCGGTCCCGGGCGGGCGCCAGAGCCCCGGGCTGAGGGGACAGGGCCATGTGAGTGCACAGTAGCGCGCGAGGCGCAGAGTCGTGTGCGGCGCTGAGGGAGCCCAGACTGCAAAGAGGAGGTGGAGTCTGAGGAGGATTTGAACTCAACAAAAAATGTGATGGTTGAGGCTTCCCAGGAAGAGAACGAAGTAAGCAAAGGAGGGAACAAAACATTACTCTGCTCTTTATGGAGTACCTACTATATGCAGAGCACGTTCGGGTACCAGGAGGGATATAAAGAATCATAAGGAGAGGTGGGCACTGCACAGGTAACTATCATCAGGCCCCAGCGATTTCAGAGGAGGGAGGGCTTCTGGGAGGTGGAGCTGGCACTAGAGACTGGAAAGTAGAGGAAATGGGGGGGGTGTGTTGTGGAGTGGAGGGTCCGGTGTGAAGACCGAGAGGGGAAGGAGGTTGGAAAATCAGTTTTGAGTTTACTCTGTAGCAGCAAGGAGCTTTCGACACACTTAGAATAAAGAACTAAAGTGACAAGATGAGGAGCTTTGCGGCCTCTGAGCCAGGCAGTCACTCCTGGACAAGTCCCTCAGTACCTCTGTGCATCCTCCCTGTGTCAGTGTCACAGCAGCAAGGCACAGAGCCTTGCCCTGCTGCTGCTCTGAGTGGACCCTTTTTCTTACATTCAAGGTTGGCATGGGCATTGGGCCTGGGCAGGTTCTTGGCTCCCTCTGCCCCAACTTGTGTTCTTCTTTTACTGGCATCAGGTTGCAGAGAGCTTCTGTTTCCTGCTGCACCTCTCGCCACAGGTGTAGCAGCTTCCATGTTCTGTTTGCATCATGTTGGATGCTGCAAGCAAGAGCATAAAGATGGATGCTGAGAGCATCCTGATAAGGGAGAAGACCATGGCCTGGATGGGAGAATGCAGCTTCTAGAAGTGCTTTGCTTGGGCTGCCCTGGGTTTTGCTGGTCACAGTCACAGCTCCAGATCCCTCCCTCCCCAATTGTACTCTCTTCTTTGCTCTTTCCATGTGTTCAGATTCATTTACCTGGTTGTCCTCCCTGCCAACCTCCCCCCATCAGTGTGAGCTCCCGGAGCTCACCTCTGGCCCAGAACAGCCCAGTAAGCACTTGTTTACCTAAACTAAACCAAAGGGCTCACTGGACAGGAAGACAAGGGGCTCTGCCAGTCCAGCCCACTCCCCTGGACCTGCCATGTTCCGCACCCCGTGCCACTGATATCCATTATTTCTAATCCTCACAGCAACCCTGTTAGGTCTTGTATCTGTTCTACACATGGGAAAAATTGAGGTTCAAACTGTAAGTCGGTGTTCACGGTGATATAACTAGTAAATAGGGCTAGAACCCAGATCAGCTGATTTCAGAGCCTGAACTCTGACTGTTTTTTCTCTCCCATCCCATTTCACCCTGTAGGTCTCGTTCTGTTACTTCACACCTGGCATGTAGTAATAGCTACCAGACTAGTTGCCCCTTTTCTGGGCCCTCCCCATCTCTCTTTAGCCAGCATGTAGTCAGTCACAAGGGCCACTTTTCACATCATTGCCTCCCTGCCCCAAATCTTGGTTGAATCCATTGCAACCAATATTTCAGGCTTTATGGCTTCCATGTTCATTTCATGTGGTATGGCCCACCCTCCAGCTTGAATGCAGCATGCCCAATCCATTCCCCACACCTCTGAGCTTAAATTATGTCCTGGGACTGCAGTCGGGCAGAGGCAAGGCCTGCTTGGTCATGAATCCCACTTCTCGTGCCTTCAGCTCTACTCACAGGAATCCCGTCCTCGATAACTCTCTTCTCAGACACCTCTACTTCCCACTGCACCTTGGCCTCTAAATGCAGAAACATTCTTCCCTCATTTTGTGCTATTTGCCTAGTCAGCTTCAATGCAACCTCCTTCAGGATTCTTGGTCGCAAGTGATAGAAACTCAACGCAGACTGTTGAGCAAAAAAAGGACTTCATTGACCTAGGTCCTGAAAAATCCAGGAGTAAAATTACCTTAGGCATGACTGGATCTAGGATCCCCTATCTCTGTCTTTCCACCCATTTGCCATTTCTTGGCTCTGCTTTCCTCTGGGTCAACTTCATTCTCATGGAGCCCGTCTTCCTGTGAAGGACTCAGCAGTTTCTAGCTTACATCCAATCCAACCAGCTTAGCAAACCCAGTACAGCAAGAGTGCCTCTCCTAGAACCGGCCTTATTGGCTTGACTTGAATCATAGGCCCATCCCTGAACTGGTTACTATGGCCAAGAGGATGGACTCAGGCCTCAGTGATGTGCCCACCTCCTGGGTTTGGGGGAGAAATAGCATCACCTGAACCAAAGGAGGATGGGAGTGTTAAAAGCAGGTGAGGGAATGGATGGTTGCAGGTCAGAGCAGCAGACAGACACCTCTTTGCCCTTGCCCATCTCAGCAGCAGGAATGGAATACTTCCTCCCGTGTTCCTGATGGGCTTTTGGCTCATGGGCCATTTGTTCTTTGTGTTTTGTACTCTGGTCACTTAACAGTAGAGGTTTTGCAAAAGCTCTTCCTTCCATTGGCTTGGTGGTCCTTCCCTGCCATTTCTCTCTCCTTCCAAGTGATCATGAGTTAACACATGGAAATGCTTAGGACAGGACTTGGCATGTAACAAGCCTCACTACATGTTAGCTGTTATTCTATTGACTGTTGTTAATACAAGCCCATCTGTCCTTCCAGAAGTCGGATGGTCTTGGCTGTGAATCTGAGCTCTGTCCTTCACTGATTGTGTGACCTTGGGCAAGTTATTTCGCCTCCCAGTTTTCTCACCTGCAAAAGGGGATCATCCCAACTTCCTGGGGTTGTTGTGAGAATTAAATGAGACGGTGTACAATAGGTGCCTGACACAATGGGGGCACCTAGTAACCATCTTATTTGTATGGTTGCTATTATTACCATTACAAAACCTTTCCTGAATTTCCCAGTTAGTGTTTTCAAAGTACTGTGATCATTCTTCATTCTGCTTTGTAGTGTGGCAACACTTCGGCTTTTTGCCTGCCACACTAGCCGGGGAGATTCCAGAGGGTAGGGCCAGTGGGCCTTGCAGTGCCTGGAAGAAGGCAAGGGCTCAGTAAGTGTTTGCTGACAAAATGCCTGGGCATCTTTTTGAGCTCCTTCCCCTGAAAACAAGGCTTCGAGCTGCTCTGGGGATCCTGGTAGGGCTAGCTCAGCCTCTGTCCCGTGGTTGCAGGTACGAGAATGGAAGGAGCAAGGCAGCAAGACCTTCATGTGCACAGGGCGCCCCGGCTGGCTCACCATCTCGCTCCGGGTTGGGAAGTACAAGAAGACACACAAAAACATCATGATCAACCTGATGGATATTCTAGAGGTGGACACCAAGAAACAGGTGAGTGTGGCGTGGTTCCCTGGCTCTGGGAATGAGCAGGACTGCCCCTGGTGCAAGTGGCTTGGAAGGACATGATTTTAGGCAAGGGCATTTGAGGGTAGACAACACTAAGATCCCTGGTCATTGCCATTCTTCAAAGCCTCAGCTTTGGAAGAGATTGGTTATAACTCTATCTCATAGTGCAAATTGAGAGTTCAGGGGGATTCTTTGATTATCTGCAGTTCCACAGGAAGACAGGGATGGGGAAATCATGGGCGGAAATGAGACAGGAGGCTTTCTGATCTCTCAGGGACTTCCAAAAATGCAGAAAGGAACACAAAGTGAAGTGAATTGGTTTTTCATTTTCTTTAAATTTAAACCCGAACGTAATACCCTTCTCCAATATCCTACAGACTCCTAGTAGGGAAGCCCTATGTTAAATGTTGAGAATGTACCCAGTTTTCTTTTTTTTTTTCACACAGTGCTTTACACCTGCTAAAATTAACTTGTTTCATGCAAAACAAGACCTTGAATGATCAGTCATATTAAAGCTGGTTTGATTATTAATAGTTACCTTTTTGGAAGAAGCTTTTTCCCTATGTAAGGTATCATATTGCAGATTTAAAACGTAGACTATCAGTGAAATGCATGAAGTGATCATTCGTGCTTGAGAAAAAAGAGACACAAAAGGGAACCTACTTACCCCTTTTTGGTAAGGAGGTGTACTGGTAAACAGAGGGCCTTGTTGCAAGCTTCCTGAGGACCCACTTGTTAATAGCCATAGACATGTGCATGCTCTTTGGCCTATCGAATAATTCTGGTTCTTAAAACCTGGCTTAAGGAAACAGGAAATAAGCTTAAATCATAGACAATACAGAGAGAGATTGTATGATAGCTTTTTTTCTTCCTTTCTCTCTTTAAATCACAGCTTTATTTCTAATCGAAGACAACACAATATTCAATAGTAGAGAGTTGTTAGATATGATATATCCACATGATGGCATTTTGTTGTGAGACCTTGGCCAGTTTACTTAATCACCTGTGCCTTTTTTTGTCCCCTCGGCTTTACTGATATAGACTTAATGTATAATAACCTGCACATACAGTGTACAATTTGATAATAAATTTTGAGATATGTGTACACCTGTGAAACCATTACAATCAAGACAATGAACATACACATCACCTCAAAGGTTCCCTCTTGCTCCTTGGTAATCCATTCCTCAGGGCCTTCCCTGCCTCTTACCCCACATCCCTATAGTGACCAGCTTTTTGTCATTATACATTAGTTTGTATTTTAGAGTTTTATATGAATGGAATCATGCGTTATGTACTCTTGTTTTGTCTGGCTTCTTTCACTCTGTAATTATTTCGAGAGAAATCCATATCGAAGTATGTATCAGAAGTACATTATGTTTTATTGCTGAGTGGTATTCCCTTGTATGAGTATATCACAGTTTGTTTATCCTTTCACTTATCATAGGATATTTGAGTTATTTCCAGCTTTGGGCTATCACAAATAAAATCACTAGGAACATTTATAGACATGTCTTGTGTAGATACATGCTTTCCTGTCTCTTGGGTAAAATACCCAGGAAAGGAATCACTGACTCATTTGATAGGTGTTTGGTTAACTTTTTAAGAGACTGCCAGCTTGTCTTTCAATGTGCTTGTAGCATTTTACATAGATGTTTAACGCTATAAATTTCTCCCTTGAGCCATTCCACAAATTTTGATAGGTTATCTTTTCATTTTCATTCAGTTCAAAATACTATCCAATTTCCTTTTTACAATTTGATCTTGGCCGAAAGGCTGAGAAGCAGTCTGGTTTCCTTTTTGACACCTGTTTTGACCCATGAGTTATTTATTTTATTCTGTTTCCAAATATTTGGGAATTTTCCAGAGATCTTTGTTACTGATTTGTAATTTAATTCAATTGTTGCCAGAAAATATACTTTATATGATCAGAATGTTTTTCAGTTTATTGAGACTTATCTTATGGCCCAGAAGAATATGATCTATCTTGATAAATGTTCCATGTACATTTTTTTAAATGTGTATTCTGCCATTTGGGGCTGGTGTGTACTATAAATGTTAATTAGGTCATGTTGATTTATAGTGTTGTTCAAGTCTTCTATATCCTTACAAATATTCTCTCTACTTATTCTATCAATTACTGAAGGAAGACTATTGAATATCTACCTATGATTGTGGATTTGTTTATATCTCTTGTGGTTCCATCAGTATTTGCTTCATTTGTTTTGAAGCTCTGTAATTAGGTAAATAAACGTTTAGTAACTTTACATCCCCTTGATTAATTGATCCTTTATAATTATGAAATGACCTCTTTCATTCTAGTTATATTCTTTGCTCTGAAATCTACTTTGTCTGATATAATAAAGTCATTCTAGCTTTTTTTTTTTTTTTGGTGCCACATATTCTTTATCCATTTGTCTTTTGATTGGAACATTTAATCCGTTTACATTTTTAAATTTTTTTTAAAAATTGTAATTAGTTTCAAGTATACAGTACATTGGTTAGACATCTATATAGTTGTAAAGTGATCCTTCCAATTGCTCCCTCCCTTCCCTGACCCTCCACCTAGCCAATGTATTAATGCTAATTGCATTCCCTATGCCGTGCTCCCCATTCCTGTAACCATCTATCAGCTACTAATTTGTACTTCTTTAACCCTTCATCCTATTCTCCCAGTCCCCTCAAAACACCCCCTCTGTCTGTCAACAAATTGTCTACTGTATTTGTCAGTCTATTTTTGATTAGTTTGTTCTTTTTACTCCTTAAATTCCGCATATAAGTGAAATCATATAGTGTTTATTTTTCTCTGTCTGACTTAAATATCTTCTAGGTTCATCAAAGCAATATCTTTTTTTATTCCCTTCCTTTTCTTATGCAGGGGTCTTGTTTTCTTATCCTTTCAGCCACTCTATCTTTTGGTTGGAGCGCTTAATTCTTGTCCATTTAAGGTACTTATTAATAGGAATTCTTTATTTCTTTATTCCTGTTTTTGATACATGTTTTTTCTTAAAGAAGTCCCTTCGACATTTCCTGTAATTCTGGCTTGGTGATGATAAATTTCTTTAGTTTATTTTTTGTCTGGGAAGTTCTTTATCTGTCCTTCAACTCTAAATGATAGTTTTGCTGGATAAATTATTCTTGGTTGTAGATCCTGGGTCTTCATCCTGTCGAATATTTTTTGCCAAACCCCTCTGTCCTGCATAGTTTCTTTTGAGAAATCAGCTGCCAGTGTTCTTTTATATGTAATTATTTGTTTTTTTCTTCCTGCTTTTAATATTATTTCTTTGTATTTAAACTTTGGCATTTTAATTATGATGTGTCTTGGCGTGGGCCTCTTTGGATCCCTGATTTTTGGAATTCTCCGAGCTTCTTGGGGTTTTATGTCCATTTCCTTCAACAGGTTAGGGAAGTTTTCCATTGTTATTTCTTTAAATAGCTGTTCAGCATCTTGATTTTCTTCAGTTTCACTGATCAGATGAATATTTGGAGCCTTAATAGTGTCCCATATCCTCCTTAAATTATTTTTATAGTCTTGGCATCTTTTTTCCTTGCCATTCTGATTGAGTGTCCTGATTGGCCTTCCTGTCCTCTAGATAGGGCATTTGATCTTCTTCTTTATTTACTTTGTTTATTTGTTTATTCCATTTACTATACTTCTCATCTCAGATAATGTGTTCTCCATTTCAGACTGGTTCCTTTTTATAATTTCCATTTCCATTTTTATGTTTTTTATCTCTTTGTTGAAGTTCTCACTGAATTTATCTACATGTCTCAAAAGTTCATTGAGCATCTTTATATAACCAGTGTTTTGAACTCTGCATCTGTTAGATTACTTGACTCCATTATATCTGGATCTCTGTTCTGTTCTCTCATATGGTTTCTACTTCTTT
>NW_011888951.1:1914247-1922505 GCF_000151845.1 Pteropus vampyrus
TTTAAGAGGCATCTGCCTCTGCCGCAACCTCGGTCTCACTCAGCGGATCAGACTGGGCAATCCCGCGTTATCGCCCCGTCCTACCTTCTGCTGTTGAATGGTGCTTTCTTGGATTTCTCCCTAGTTGTATGGCTTGTTCATCTAAATCCCAGGTGATTTTTCCTTGCTGCTGCTCCTTGTTTCCGTCACAACTTTGATTTAGTCCCCAGAGGGATGAACAGAGCCTCTATCATCTACGTTTTTTTGTTTTTTGGTTTTTTTTGGCTTTTATTTTGTGACTTATAGCATGGTGTATCTTTTTCCATCCTTTCACTTTTAATCTGTTTTTTTTAAATATTAAAAATGTGTTTTTTTATAAGCAGCATATAGTTTTTATCCAATCTGATGATCTCTGCCTTTTAATTGTGATGGTAAGACCATTTACATTTAATGTTATTATTGATAAGGTCTGTTAACTCTGTCACCTTGTTCTTTGTTTTCTCTTTGTCCCATTTGTTTTTTTTCCCTTCTTCTTTTTTTTCTTTTGAATTACTAAATAATTTTTATGATTCTATTTTAGCTCTCTTGTTGGCTTATTAACTGTAATTTTGTTTTGTTATTTTGGCAGTTGTTTCAGGATTTATAGTATACACTTTACTTATCACAGTTTACCTTCAAATGATGTCTTATTTTATCTGTAGTATAAGAAATATCTTATAGTTATACACTTCTATTTCTCTCCTCCCAACCTCTATGATATTGTTGTACTGTTATTTATGTTATAAAGCCCATACCACATTACTGTTTTTTAATAGTTATCTTTTTAAGAAATTTAAATAATAAGAAAAATTTTATATACTTACCCATATAGTTGCCATTTCTTCATTTCATTGTGTGGATTCATATTTCCATCTGGTTTCATTTTCCTTCTGCCAGAAGGATCTCTTTTAACATTTTGTATTGTAATTTTGCTGGTGATGAATCTTTTAGCTGCCATATGTCTGAAAACACTTATTTTCCCTTCATTTCTTTTTCAGCTTTTATTGTAAAGTATGCATAACACAAAATTTACAATCTTAACTATTTTTAAGTGTACAGTTCAGTGGTATTAAATATGTTCATAAAATTATGCAGCCATCTCCACCATCTATCTCCATAACTCTTTTCATCTTGCAAAACTGAAACTCTATACTTTAAAACAATAACTCCTCGTTCCCCCTCCCTCCCAAGACCTAGCAAATGACTATTAAAATTTCTGTCTGATTTTTGACTTCTCTAAATATTTCATAGAAGTGGAATCATACAGTATTTGCCTTTAAGGCTGAATAATATTCCATTGTATGTATATATCACATTTTGCCTATTCATTCTTCTATGCATGGATACTTGGTTGCCTCCACGTGTTAGCTATTGTGAATAATAGTGCTATGAGCATGGGGGTACAGATATATTTTCAAGACCCTGCTTACAATTCTTTTGGATGTGTACCCAAAAGTGGAATTGCTGAGTCATATGGTAATTCTGTGTTTAATTTTTTTTTTTTTTTTTTGAAGAGCTGCCATACTGTTTTCCATAGTGACTGTACCATTTTACAGTCCTATCAACAGTGCGCAAAGTTCTCAATTTCTCCACATCCTCACCAACACTTGTTTTTTTCTGGGTTTTTTGTTTTTGTTTTTGTTTTTTGATAGTATCCATCCTAATGGATGTGAATTGCCTTCATTTTTGACAGGTATTTTCACTAGGTATGAAATTCCAGGTTGGCAGTTTTTTCACTCAGCACTTTAAAGATGTCTCACTGTCATCTTGCACTGTTTCCAACAAGAAATCTATTATTCTTATCTTCATTCCTCTGTATGTAACATGTCTTTTTTTCTCTCTGGCTGTTTTTCAGAATTTCTCTTTATCATTAGTTTTGAGCAATTTTATTGTGATGTACCTTGGTATAATTTTCTTCATTGTTCTTGGCTTGGGATTTATTATAATTTTCATCTAATTTAGAAATTTGGGGATCTTTATTTCTTTAAATATTTTTTCTGTCCACTACCCTCTTCTTTGAGGACTGCCTTCAGTATTGAAGTTGTTTCACTGAGTGATACACTGTTCGTTTTAATTTTTTCTTCTGTTTCATTTTGAATAGTTTCTACTGCTCTGTATTAAGTTCACTGCTTTTTTCTTCAGCAATGTCTGATCTGCTATCAATCCCAGCCAGTGTATTTTTCATCTCAGACGTTGTTGTTTTTATTTCTAGAAGTTTGATACGGGTGTTTTTACTATCTTTTTAATGTCTCTACTTAACTTTTTGAAAATAAGGAATACAGCAATAATAACTATTTTAATGCCCTTGCCTGCAAATTTTAATATCTGTGTCAAATCTGGATACGTTTTTATTAAAACGGATTGATTTTTCTCCTCATTGTGGATTGAATTTGCCTCACTCTTTGCATGACTAGTAAACTTTGATTGGATTTTTAGACACTATGAATTTTACCTTGTTGGGTGCTGGATATTTTTGTATTTTTAGAAATCTTATTGAGCTCTGCTCTGAGATATAGCTAAGTTACTGGGAAACAGTTTGATCCTATTGGGTCTTGATTTTTTAGGTGGCGACAGAGGAACATTTAATGTAGGGGTAGTTATTCCCCACTGTGAGGTGAGACCATTCTGTGTACTCTACCCAATGCACTGCGAAACATGAGATTTGCCTGTCTGGCTTTTGGGAACAGATACTATCCCTACCCTGTGTGAGCCCCTGCACTGTTATCGGTTATCCTTTCTGGTGGCATTTCCCCTCAGAAAAGTAATTTCTTCATGTGTATGCACTGATCCGTACTCAGCTGAATATTCAATGGGCACCCTTTGCAGTTCCTCAGAGTTTTCTCTATGTACAGTTTCTTCTCCAGTACTCTGTCTTCTAAATTCTATTCACCTCGATCTTCCGGGGCTCTCAACTAAGAGTCCACTGGGCCCCGCTGAGTTTCCCCTCCCTGCACTGCCTAACTCTAGGCACTGAGCTGGGGCATTCACAGAGCTCCCCTTGTTTGATTTCCTGTCTTTCAAGACTTCATTGCCTGATGTCCACTATGTTGAAAACTCTTGTTTTATGTATTTTGTCTCTTCTTTGTTTTCAGGCAGCAGGGTAAATCTGGTCCTTGTTGCTGCATCTTAGCTGGAAGCAGAAGTCCTCATGATGGCATGTTAATGTGTCCATTAAAAATTATGTTTTCCAAGAATATTTAATAACAAAGGACAATGATTGTAGTATTGTGTTAAATTTTAAAAACAAGATGAGAAAGTGTGTGTTTATATTTGTGTGTGCGTGCATTGTATGAAAACGTACAAAATTGCAATATAGATATGCTTAGAAAAAGACAAAGTAAATACATTTCAGTGTTAATACTGATACTCTGAAGAACTGGGATAGATTTTTGTCATCTTCATATATGCTGTTTCTTCCAAATAAAGGAATATTTCTTCTAAAATCTAGAAGAAAAATAAACTAAGTATTACATATAAAGATACTTAAAAGGACAAGATTAAACAGTAACAAACCCAGAGCCAGAAACCTCATTTACTATAACATAAGGCAGTATAATGTTCCAGAAAGAGGCTATAAAAGCCAGGTAGGAATCTCTGCATTGATTGTTTAGGAAGGTTTGGAAAGATGCCCTGTTAGGCCTGGAAGTTTCCTTGTGACTCAAGGTCTCTCTTCTTATGTCAACAGATTGTCCGTGTGGAGCCCTTGGTGACCATGGGTCAGGTGACCTCGCTGCTAAACTCCATTGGCTGGACGCTGCCTGTGTTACCTGAGCTAGATGACCTCACAGTGGGTGAGGACTCAGATAGTCCTAGGATCAGAGCTGAGGCACCTTGGCCCATATTCCATCCAGTGTAGAAGCTGTCACTATTTCGTCTATACCAGAAGTCCCCCCATCTCTGTTTGGCCAGCTCCAAAGACAGAGTGCTTCCTTTTGGCTGTTTCATTTCTAAACAGCTCAAGCTATCAAACAGCGCTTTTTAATCTCTAGCTTGAATCTGCTTCCCTGTGACTTGTATTCATGGCTTCAGTTCTGCCCTGTAGAGCACACAAAATAAGTCTAGTCTCTCTTTCCTTTAGGAAGATTCATGGTCCCCAAACCCTTCACTTCTCAAAGAGAAACGACTTCAGTTCTTTTAACTATTCCCATGGGACACAGCCTCCTGCCACCCAACCAACGTCCCTTTTCATTAAGGTCCCTCTTAAAACGAATGCACACAGGTTTGTAGGTTGGGTCTGGCCAGAGGTATGAGCGTCATTGACAAAGTCTCCCATCCATCCCTTTTCGAGGAAGCCTTCATTCTCCAATCTGAGCTCCTCTTCCTCTCTCCTACTCTCCAGATCCAGAGATGGGATGTCTCCCCTAAGTGGGCAGCTCGTTTCTACCAGCCCTGTCATACCACCCTTATGCTATGAGCTTCCGAGCTCCAGTGAAGTGCCCTTTACTCAATTCTTCCCCACCCTGCACCCCACTGCTCCACCTAGCTAACTCATGTGTTTCTGCAGGGGGTTTGATCATGGGCACAGGCATCGAGTCATCGTCCCACAAATATGGCCTATTCCAACACATCTGCACTGCCTACGAGCTGGTCCTGGCTGATGGCAGCTTTGTGCGATGCACACCGGTAAGTTCAGAGACAGGACGTCCCCACCAGCTTGCTCTGGGCATCAAGGACCCTGGTGATAGGTGGCTCCCCTGGAGGTGCTTTGTTTCAAGTACACTTGTTCAGTCTAGGTCTGTATTCATGCTAACAGATTAAAATAGCCCCTTTACGTGCTCAGACACTATTATAAATACTTTATATATTAAGACTTAATCCTTTAACAACTTTATGAGGTAGTTATTATTATTAGCCACATTTTATAGACAGGAAACTAAAGCACAGGGAGGTTAATAAACTTTACCAAGATCAGACAGCTAATAAATCCCACTTAGCTGGGATTCAGATCTAAGTTATCAGGCTCCTAGATCAATGTCCTTAGCTTTTAATTACACTGTACTGCCTCCGTAGGGGAAGTCAGGCTTCAGTATCAAAGCTCTATGTCAGATGGTGTGAGGGGTAAGTAAAGCAATAAAAGGGGCTATTTTGGAGAAATTAAAGACAATTCTATGGCCCAAAGTGGGACAGACATTTGAGGCATTTACCCTAAGGAGCGGGACAGGATTGAAACTTTAAATAAAGTCAGATCTCTCCAAGCATATCTGAGGAGCCCCTGGGATGCGGGGACAGTGTGATGCTTTGGAAGCAGATGTTTCAGAGTTCCCAGAGTTGGCCTCACAAAAGAGTCCAGGGCAGGACTCCTGGTTTAGGAGCTCTGGTCTTGGGCAAGAGGGACCCTTTTTACATCATTTTAGCCCATTTCCCTGCCTTCAACCAATTTTTACCAGCAGAGAGAAGAAACAAACATTAGTGAATTACTTCCGTTCTCTGAGGCCAAGTTTCCTATCTGACAAATGCTTTGTCAGGAGGAGAAAGTAGATGCCTGCTTATTATTGCTGATCTGACTGTGTGATTAGGGGGAGGCTTGGTTGGGCCTACTTCAGCTGTTCCAGCAGCTTCAGCACTTCCCTGCTGCACCTACCGTGCCCACACCAATGGCAGTCGACACAAGCAGACACCAGCTGTCCTCAGGGTGACGACCACACAAGGCTGGACTTCTTCAAAAGGCACTTTATTAGAATCAAAGAATCTAAATCAGAATGGCCAGGCGAAAAGTCTGTTGTTTGTCTCTGAGGCAAATACCAAAACAAGAAAATGGTGACATTAGAAGCAGATTTGGGGACTCTGATGAAGCTGTGCAGCAGAACAATGCTGGCTCAGGAGTTTAGGTGATTTTGCCTGAGGCCCAGCATCTCCACACTGTCTGTGGGGAGCCTTGGATGAGCCCTGCTGTCTCTTGGCACCTCAATTTTTTTACTTGTTCAAGTGGAAGTGTTAATACTCTCCCTAGGCTGTGGTGGGGGAGGGGCACTCCTACAGCTGATAGAGTAGGAAAGGCTCTGTAAATGCCTGGAAGGGAGGCATTTTAATGTCCCTTGGTGACTCTAACCCTTAGTAAGGGTTCAGCTCTTTGTTCAGCCTGGCCTTGAACTCCTGGCCCTTAGTCCCCTGTTTTGGGTCTTTGGGTAGTGCTGGTTGTGGCCTCTTTCTGGGTAACCTGCGGTCCAGGAGCTATGCCTCAATGATGGAGGAGGGAGGTTCTCTGTGAGTACCCCTGACGCTAGGCAATGTAAGGTCATATGTCATGCCGAAGCTTCAGAGTGAAAACTGAGGGCCAGAAAGCCCAGTTTATAAAGTGCCTTGTGGGGTTTACCCAGCAAGATGGTGACAGAATAGGAATTTAGCCCAGGCCCCAGGTTCTTTGTGCCCTTGTTGACTATGTGCCACAATGTGGGACCCAGGGTTCATGCTCTCAGCATGCGTTGACTCTTCCTTGCAGTCAGAAAACTCAGACCTGTTCTACGCTGTGCCCTGGTCCTGTGGGACCCTGGGCTTCCTCGTTGCCGCGGAGATTCGCATCATCCCTGCCAAGAAGTACGTCAAGCTGCGCTTTGAGCCAGTGTGGGGCCTGGAGGCGATCTGCGACAAGTTCAAACATGAGTCCCAGCGGCAGGAGAACCACTTCGTAGAAGGGCTGCTGTATTCCTTGGATGAGGCTGTCATCATGACAGGGGTCATGACGGACAAGGCAGAGCCCAGCAAGGTAGGTTAGGGTGTCAACTACTGCAGACCAAGGCCTGGAGGAAGAAGGCCTGGGCGGGCTGGGTCTGAGCCTATTGCCCCACCCTGACCCTGATAGTCACCCTTTTTGAGTCTACAACCTGAGTCAGCTCACCTTGGATTTGGGCAACAGAATTTATAGTCAGAATTATCTTAGGCAGTGACAAAAGCTTCCATTTCCACTGCTTCTGTCACCTGCCACATATGTGTGTGTCTCTTGATGGCATAATCTTTTATCCTCACAGCAACTTACCTCATTTTACACTGAGGAAACTGAGACTCCAAGAGGTCATATTAAACTTCCACAAGATGACAAAGCCAAGATCTGAGTAATTGGATTTGATGTCTTACAATCCAGATGGATATTCCTTCAACTTACTGTATAATATTTAATAGCAGTTTTTATGAGAGTTTTTATTAATTTTATTATGAGAGACTTGGAAAGCGTAAACAAAAGGAGAGAAAAGACTACCTATAAACATGACCCAAAGCCAGCTGTCGCTAATATGTTTAGTTATTTCCTCTCTTTTTCAGTGCATAGATTTTTTTTGAAGTTTTTAAACTACAGAAGTAGTAAAACAATGAAAGTATTTGTTTTCAACCCCAGGCATACAATGACTTGTAACAGTTTGGTGTGCATTCTTCAAGGCCTATTTGTGTGTGTGTGTGTGTGTGTGTGCATGTGTATATGCCGTCATTTCATTCCATTGGATCCCATTGTTGCATGTAAAGAATTGACCTAACTCATTACTGACTGATAAGCATTTATATTGCTTAAATGGTTTGCTCTTACAAATCAGATTTTCCATGAATAGTCTTGGCCTCTTGTACGAGCATTTCTGTAGGATTGAGTCCAAAAAATGGAATCCCTGAGCGTGTTTGAGCATGTTAAATATTAATAGCTATGACCGAACAGCTCTCCAGAAAAGTTGTGCTTCTGTCCACTTCCAGCAGTGGTGTGTGAGAATGAATGCCTTTCCCCTCCGTTCTTGCCAACACTGGATAGTATCACTGTTTCATTTTTGCCAATCTGATAGGGTTAAAAATAGTATCTCGTTTTATTTTGCAGTCTTCAGGTCACCTGTGAGGCTGAACATCTCTTTGCACTTTTTTGGTTTGTTTGCCTTCAGCTGTGATCACCTGTTCAAATTTGTTTTTTCTGGTCTAGTGTGATAAGCATTTTTCCATGTTGTTATATTACGTTCAAAACAGTCATATTTAATGTCTGCAGAACGTTACACTGAGTGAATGTTTATTAAATGCCCTATCATTTACTAAACTACTGCCCGATAGTTGCAAATTTAAGTTGATTTCTAGTTTTTTATTATTTTAATTAATATAGCAATGAGCATCTTTTGTTTGTAATTTAAATAATATCTTAAAGCAGAATTAGCAGATCAAAAGGTAAGCTCTCTTAAGGCACTTGATCTATACCTATATACTGAAAACATTTTAAAATTGGAAGAGACTCAAATTATCTAGTACAATCCCCTCTCCAAATAAGAAAATGAGGCCAAGAG
>NW_011888951.1:1922555-1925932 GCF_000151845.1 Pteropus vampyrus
GTTGCCGCGGAGATTCGCATCATCCCTGCCAAGAAGTACGTCAAGCTGCGCTTTGAGCCAGTGTGGGGCCTGGAGGCGATCTGCGACAAGTTCAAACATGAGTCCCAGCGGCAGGAGAACCACTTCGTAGAAGGGCTGCTGTATTCCTTGGATGAGGCTGTCATCATGACAGGGGTCATGACGGACAAGGCAGAGCCCAGCAAGGTAGGTTAGGGTGTCAACTACTGCAGACCAAGGCCTGGAGGAAGAAGGCCTGGGCGGGCTGGGTCTGAGCCTATTGCCCCACCCTGACCCTGATAGTCACCCTTTTTGAGTCTACAACCTGAGTCAGCTCACCTTGGATTTGGGCAACAGAATTTATAGTCAGAATTATCTTAGGCAGTGACAAAAGCTTCCATTTCCACTGCTTCTGTCACCTGCCACATATGTGTGTGTCTCTTGATGGCATAATCTTTTATCCTCACAGCAACTTACCTCATTTTACACTGAGGAAACTGAGACTCCAAGAGGTCATATTAAACTTCCACAAGATGACAAAGCCAAGATCTGAGTAATT
This sequence comes from Pteropus vampyrus, assembly GCF_000151845.1. Lineage (NCBI taxonomy): Eukaryota > Metazoa > Chordata > Mammalia > Chiroptera > Pteropodidae > Pteropus > Pteropus vampyrus. The sequence goes on from NW_011888951.1 coordinate 1,923,112, forward strand.
GGATTTGATGTCTTACAATCCAGATGGATATTCCTTCAACTTACTGTATAATATTTAATAGCAGTTTTTATGAGAGTTTTTATTAATTTTATTATGAGAGACTTGGAAAGCGTAAACAAAAGGAGAGAAAAGACTACCTATAAACATGACCCAAAGCCAGCTGTCGCTAATATGTTTAGTTATTTCCTCTCTTTTTCAGTGCATAGATTTTTTTTGAAGTTTTTAAACTACAGAAGTAGTAAAACAATGAAAGTATTTGTTTTCAACCCCAGGCATACAATGACTTGTAACAGTTTGGTGTGCATTCTTCAAGGCCTATTTGTGTGTGTGTGTGTGTGTGTGTGCATGTGTATATGCCGTCATTTCATTCCATTGGATCCCATTGTTGCATGTAAAGAATTGACCTAACTCATTACTGACTGATAAGCATTTATATTGCTTAAATGGTTTGCTCTTACAAATCAGATTTTCCATGAATAGTCTTGGCCTCTTGTACGAGCATTTCTGTAGGATTGAGTCCAAAAAATGGAATCCCTGAGCGTGTTTGAGCATGTTAAATATTAATAGCTATGACCGAACAGCTCTCCAGAAAAGTTGTGCTTCTGTCCACTTCCAGCAGTGGTGTGTGAGAATGAATGCCTTTCCCCTCCGTTCTTGCCAACACTGGATAGTATCACTGTTTCATTTTTGCCAATCTGATAGGGTTAAAAATAGTATCTCGTTTTATTTTGCAGTCTTCAGGTCACCTGTGAGGCTGAACATCTCTTTGCACTTTTTTGGTTTGTTTGCCTTCAGCTGTGATCACCTGTTCAAATTTGTTTTTTCTGGTCTAGTGTGATAAGCATTTTTCCATGTTGTTATATTACGTTCAAAACAGTCATATTTAATGTCTGCAGAACGTTACACTGAGTGAATGTTTATTAAATGCCCTATCATTTACTAAACTACTGCCCGATAGTTGCAAATTTAAGTTGATTTCTAGTTTTTTATTATTTTAATTAATATAGCAATGAGCATCTTTTGTTTGTAATTTAAATAATATCTTAAAGCAGAATTAGCAGATCAAAAGGTAAGCTCTCTTAAGGCACTTGATCTATACCTATATACTGAAAACATTTTAAAATTGGAAGAGACTCAAATTATCTAGTACAATCCCCTCTCCAAATAAGAAAATGAGGCCAAGAGGGGGAAAGAGACTCCCCTGAGGACACACAGCTAGCAATGGGCAGATTTAAATTTGGGTCTCTGACCCGTAGTTCAGTGTCCCTTCCCCTCCATACCATCTTCTAGAATTTAGCATCATCCACAAGCATTGATTGAGCACCATTCCTTGTGGGCACTAGTGGATGAAGATCCTGGACCAGGGATAGGAGCACTGGCGCTCCCAAGGCCCTGGCTCTGCCTGACCGGGGCTGAGCCCAGGCAGCTCGTGTCCCTTAGTCACCTGGTAAGGATCTCTGGTTCAGAGGTTTTCTAGCTTCTCTAACGTGTTCCCTTAGAGGCTGTCAGAAGTAATGAGCTGAGGGAGGGGGCCAAGGGGAATCACCTCCCCCACTGTACCCACTACTCTGTCACCTGTTTGATATATTAGATGTCACTTAAGCTTACAATTGGACAGAAGGGTTTGTGCATCTTTTAAAATGTTTAAGCACCCTGGTCCTATTCCCAAGGAGAAAACTGAGGCATTACTCAAAGGCTTGTCTAGTGTTGGGCAGAGGGGCTGGGCTCTTAGGCCACAGCCTTTTGCAGAATGTCCCGATGAGCAAAACCCTGATGCCCAGTGGGAACAGGACTGGGGGCAGAGAGTGATAAATGCCGTTAGATGTGTGGACAGTTCGTTTGAGGAGCGTTTCTTTCACATCTCCTGATTGGCAGGCTATTCAGGAATTTGTCCTTTTGTGCCAGGCTCTGTGATAGGCCCTCTGCAGGCACTGTCCAGTGGAAGGCTCATTGTGGCCCTGAGAGGAGGCAACCCACCCCCATTTTACAGGGGAGGCCCAGAGATAGGAAGTAGTTTGCTATCTAAATGCCAGGACTGGAACTGGGACTCGTGTGGCTGCTTGGCTGCCCCAGCTGGTGTGCCCTGGGGGAGGGAGACAATCTGGGTTCTTGATCATATCCTGGGCTTCTCTGGCATGAATTGTTTCTGATAAGTCAGTGAGCATCAGGAGCACCTGTCTCCAGATACTCCGAAGTCTCAATCTCATTATGCAGCTGGTGCCACTGCGAGGTGTGTAGCCAGGCCCCACCCAGGGTTAGATCAGATTGCTGTGTTCCTATTGGGTTTCAATCTCCTTAGCATCAGCAAGCAGAGGCCAGCGCATGGTGTCTTTTGCCCTACCCTATACCGACCTCACTGAAACTGACTTAGACAAACAGGCTCTGTAACCCCACTTTCCTAGCACATTGCGGCCCCTGGTTTCCCCCCGCAAAGTGGCCTACCAGCAGAGTGGCCTGCAGAAGAGGGCGACACCCAGATAAGATACCACTCAAAGGATTGGCTGGCTCCAGGGTGGAAGGGATTGCCAAAGGGATGTGGGACTAGAAGGCCAGTGGGGGCCAGAAACTGAATATTGTGCCCCCAGTGTGGGCAGGCATTGTGGGCTGGCCTTATGCATGGCACTTTCTGCATTATCTTTTAGTCTTCCCAACCAGGGGGTAATAATGTCTCCATTTTGCCTGCACAGAAGATGAGGCTCAGAGAGGCTAAGTAACATTCCCAGGGTCAGCCTCGTGCCTTATAAGTGGAAAAAGCAAATTGGCCAAGAGTATGCATGGGATGGCCTCGTTTTTATAAATGTGTGTGTGTGTGTGTGTGTGT
>NW_011888951.1:1926677-1945788 GCF_000151845.1 Pteropus vampyrus
AGAAGCTGGTCTGATGTGAGGCCTGAGCATCCACAGTATGTATGTGTGTGTATGTATCATTTCTAATAGGCACCAAGAAAAACTCCCACAAAGCATATATTTTTATTACCATTTTACATGTGAAGAAACAGGCTGATAGAATGACCTGCCCAAAGTAACACAGCTAGTGTGTGACTAGGCCAGGATTTGGCCTTAGCTGCCCAGTCCTAGAGCCTGTGTTCTTTTGAGGCTGCTGCTCTGCCTCTCTCTGAAAGCATCTGCTCATAATTCATCTCACAGATGAGGAAGTTGAGGCCTAGAGAAGCTAAGCCATCCCAGGGCACAAGTGAAGTCCTGAACCATTTAGGACTGAAGAAGATACCAGCTAAATATAAGGTTTAGGCATTGGGGCCACAAGGCCCAGTGCCAAGGAAGTACGTAGGTTTGCTCTGTGGGTTTCCTCCATTGACGGTGGCTGCCTAGAGGGAGCACACACTCAGAGGATAGTGAGGCTTAGTCTAGGGCTGCAGGGAAAGTATCATGGTTAATTAGTGCTGTTGACCATGGGACCCAGGGAGGAGGGGATGACCCATGCTCCGTGTTTGTGCCAACACTGGCCTAGTGGAAGGGAGGGAGGGAGGAATTCACCTGCATGGAGCACCGTGTTGTGGCAGATGCCAGAAAACATTTGCGCTTTGATTTTTCTCATTGAGAAAGAGCAGGGGACTAGGTCGGGGTCACTAAGTCCTCTAGACTATCAGGAACTAGCTGTTGGGCCCTGGGCACACCACTTAACCTTTTTGAGCTTCTGCTCTCCCTGTTAGAGAATACCCACTGTGCTTAACCTCACCAGGCTTTCAAGAGTCTAAAAAGGAGATAATAGACATGAAAGAGCTTTGAAAAGGCCAGGAGTGCTGAACAGAAGCTGGGTATCACTGTTACACCCTGATGGCACTTAGTGCTTGTCTGTGGGCTGACACAATGCCCTCTGTCATTTCAGCTGAATAGCATTGGCAATTACTACAAGCCGTGGTTCTTCAAGCACGTGGAGAACTATCTGAAGACAAACCAAGAGGGCCTGGAATACATCCCGTTGAGACACTACTACCACCGGCACACGCGTAGCATCTTCTGGGAGCTCCAGGTGAGGCTCAGATTTCCCAGTAGTCCTGGCTCCTCTAAGTTGGCAGGGCAGGGAACCAGGATGGTTAACATTGTAGCCACACTCTCTCCCTTAAGAGCAAAGAGTGGCTTTGTCCTAGGGAACTGGAACACACTCTTACATAGTAACACAGTTGCTTCCTCTGAGATTGGACCTTCTACACTTAAAGCGGCAGGCTCCCAGTGAACAGAGAGTGGAGTGCTGGGCCAGGTAATTTGGGGAACACTGACCTGTTCCGTCCTTGAGGAACTGCAGCCCAGCTAAGCAGACAGACTCTAGTCCTGTAAAGGGCCACAAGAACAGGAAAAGGAAATGGCTAATCTGGTCCTGTCTAGGGTTGGAGGTAGCCATCAAGCTTGGCCTTGACAGATGAGCAAGAATTTGCTGTTGTACATGGAGGGATGGGGAATAGTGACATTTTGAAGGGCATCAGGGAAGGCCTCTCAGGAGATAACTTATGAGCAGGGACCTGAACATAGAGAGGACAAGCCATGAAGAAGTCCAGGGGAGAGTGTTCTAGGTGAGGGAGGTGCCAGAGCACAGGTCCTCAAATGGGCTGCATGGATTTTTTTTTTCCTCTTTGAATTGAAGTGCAGTAGCATAAATTTAACCATTTTAAAGTATACGATTCCGTGGCATTTAGTACATGCATAATATTGTGCAACCATCACCTCGATCTAGTTCCAAAACGTTTCCATCACCCCAGAAGGAAATACTGTGCCCATTAGCAGTTGCTCCCCATTCCACCTTCCCCCAGCCTGGCAACCATCAATCTGTTCTGTCTCTACGGATTTATCTACTTTAGGTAGTTCATATAAATGGAATCATTTGTGTCTGGCCTCTTTCACTAAGTATGCTTTCAGCGTTCATCTGTGTTGTAGCATGTATCAGCACTCATTTCCTTTTATTGCTGAATAACACTCCATCGTATGGATATGACACATTTTGTTTATCTATTCACCTGTGGTTGGACATTCTGGATTGTTTCCACCGATTGGCATTGTGAATTATGCTGCTGTACATTCACATACAAGTATTTGAGTACTAGTTTTCAGTTCTTTTGGGTATATGCTCATGAGTGGAATTGCTGGGTCATTAGATAACTCTGTGTCTAATTTATTGAGGAACCACTCCCTTTTCTCCACAGTGGCTGAGCCATTTTACACTTCTAACAGCAGTGTTCCAGTTTCTCTACATTCTCACCAACACTTGTTCTCTGGTTTTTGATTATAGCCATCCTAGTGGGTATGAGATGGAATCTCATTATGATTTTGAATTGCGTTTTCCTAATGACTAATGATGTTAAGCATCCTTTCGCATGCTTATTATCCATTTGCATATTTTTGGGAGAAGTGTCAATTCAGCTTCTTTGCTCATTTTTAATTGGCTTGTCTGTTGTTGAGTTGTAAGAGTTTATATGTTCTGAACACTAGACCCTTATGAGATAAATGACTTACAGATATTTGCTCCCATCCTATAGGTTGTCTTTTCGCTTTCTTTTGATGCACAAAAATTTTTAGTTTTGATGAAGTTCAGTATATGTATTTTTTGTTACTCATGCTTTTAGTGTCATATCTAAGAATCCCTTACTAAACCCAGGGTTATGGAGATTTAGCCCTATGTTTTCTTCTAAGAGCTTTATGATTTTAGCTCTTATATTTAGGTTGTTGATTTATTTTGAGTTAAGTTTTTTACATGATGTGAGGTAGGGGTCTGACACCACTCCTTTGCATATAGTTAACCAGTTGTCGTAGTGGAAAAACAGCAAGAAGGCCCCTGAGCTAGATCCGTGGTGAGGAATAAGGTCACATAGCAGTCAGAGACTGAATCAAATGGGTCCTTGTAAGTCAAGGAGGGACTTTATATTTTACTCTAAGTATGATAGGAAATTGGAAGAGGGCTTTGCACAGAAAAGTGATGTGACATGACCTGATTTCTGGTTTAAATGAATAACTTTGACAGCTAGATGAAAAATAGAAGAAAGAAGATATCTGAGTTTAGGGTGGTAGCAGTAGAGGAGGGAAAAACTATCATATCTGGGAGATAGTGTGAAAGCAGAACCAACCAATCCTCTGAACAGATCGGCCATGGGTGTGATTCCAAGGTTAGGGCCCCAAGCAACTGGTGACCAGATGTGCCATTGACTGCTGTGGGCAACATGGGGGAAAGGCCTGGGAAGGGAAATCAGAAGTTTGGTTTAGGGCATGTCAGTTTGAGATGCCTTTCAGATATCTGTTTAGGACGTCAAGTGGGCAGCTGTCTCTATGTGTCAGGACTTCAGGGCAGGACTGAGGACACGCATATCAGTATGGTCATGATCAACAGCATTCTAGGTGATCACTTCATGCCTGTCGCATCTGGGCCACACTTGGCTGGTCCAGTCTCTTCCTCACCCAGCTCTGTCAATCAGCAATATTTGAGGTTGGAGCTAGCTACACAATCTTCAGGGCCCAGTGCAAAAAGCAGGGGGAAACATGCCATCAAAGATACTGAATTACGAAGCTTTTTGCTCTCTTCCTTGGTCCGTCTCTTATCATAAATATTTGCTATTTAATGTTATTCTGAGTAAAGAAATATTAAAAACTTAAGTTATTAGCATGAGTTTTACTATTTATCTTTTAAATGTAATATAAGAGCATTTAACTCTTCATGCATATGTATGTCATTCTTAAGGAACCAGTGAAAGTGCTGCACAAAACTAACTCAAATGCTTTTATTTCCCTTCTTGATAACATTCACATTCTACCAACACTTCGCCTTGGCTACTGATGAATAAGGAAGGACTGAAAAGAAAAGGGACTCTGGGCAGCCCTGTCTTTCCTTTCTTTTCGATGTCCTCATTTTTAGCAGTTTAAATGGTTGACTAATTCAGAGCAATAACATCAATATGGAAGGATAGATAGGTCCTTGATTGTTACAATGCCGCTATCACAGGGCCTGCCTTTGGGGTTTGGGGTTCTGGATCGAGCGGGGCCTCTTGAACCCTTAGTGGGGTCCTGCATCCCAGCAGAGCAGAGAAAGCCAGTAACAAGCTGGACACAGATAAAGGCCAAGGGCAGCTGGAGAGCTGGGGTCCGAGAATGGGAGAGGCTGTGATGACTGACCTTAGCATGCTGGTAGGACAGGACCAGGAGTGAAGCCAGGGACATAGGGCCCAGGATCATTCCAAGGCAGAAGGGTGAATAATGGGGTAGACAGAGGAGGGAAAGGAGAAGGGCAGGGCACCCGAACTTTGTGAAGTTGAGACATTGGAAAAGGAGTGGTTCCAGCTGATAACTTTAGGCTAACGATGGACTATTTTAGGGGGAAAAAATGTAAATGGATTTTAAACATAAGAAAAGTGATGTGGTCTCACTCAGAATTCAAGACAGGTGAAACAAAACTACAGGAGCCTCATTTTCCACCTATCAGAATGACAGAGATGCGAAAGTTTGATAACACACCACGCTGGCCAGAGTGTGGGGAAACAACAGTCTCCTGCGTTGTCTGGGAGAGTATAAAGTGGTGCAAGCTCTTAAAATAGTATCCATTAAAATTGCACACACTGTCTAAACCAGAATTTTCCACTTCTAGGAATTCATCTTACAGATAAATGTACGTGTAAATGCACAAAGATGCATGCACAAAGGATATTCATTGGAGTAGTCAGGAAATAATTGAAATACCCATTAATTAGTATAGAACTGATTAAGTAAATTAGGCTACATCCATACAGTAGAGCAGAGGTCAACAAACATTCTCTGTAAAGGGCCAGGTAGTAGTTTAGGCTCCATGGACCATGAGGTCTCTCTAGGAGCAACTCTGCCCTTATAGCCTGAAAGCAGCCATAGACAGTATATAAATGAATGGGCATGGATATATTCCAATAAAACTTTATTTTCAAAACCAGAAGGTGGACTAGATTTGTCCCAGGAGCCATAGTTTGTGGGTCCCTGCAGCACAGTGTTAGGCATCCACGACAAAGAATGGGTAGCACTGTGGGCGCTGATGCACAGGATACAGTGATAAGCAGGAGGCTGTCGATGCCCCTATCTGTGAGTTGCTTTTTGTACAGCCCATATGCTTGTTGGCATCAAATGCCTCTAGAAGGTACTCAGTTCCTAACAGTGGTTGCCTTTGGGGAGTGGAAAGAAAGCTCAGGGACTTGAAAGGAGGCTTAACCTTTGGACTGTTGGAATTTCTGCTATGGGCATATGTCGCTTTTCCAAAAAAGCCAAGGAGACAAAAAAAAAAAAAGCCTTTGCATGTATTGTACTCTTATATGCCAGGCATTGGTGTAGGTGCTGGAATCTAACGGAGAAGAAAGCAGACAGATCTCTCCCTTATGGGAGTGGACTGGTGATCAGAGAGGTGATTCCAAGGGAGTGGAGGGGAAGAGTCACTCAACCCCAAAGGTCAGCATGGTGGCTTCTTTGGGAGCCTCCCCTGGCCCCTAGTCTAATGTGGACCCTTTTGTGAACTGCTTCTGCATCTCTTGGTCCCAGCTTTTCTTACACCTTAGTCTTGTGGCCACGTCTCTTCCACACTTGAGGACAGGGACCAAGTCTCAGTTATCTTGGTATCCCCAGCACCTAGCATAGAACCTAGCACTTGACCTCATGGGCACCTCGTAATTTTCTAATGAAGGAACATCTTTGGTGTCAAGGAGCTGTGGGAGTGGGTTACCAGTGGACACTGGTGACCCTCAGGAAGACAGCAGACTTGGAGCAGGGAGGAAGACTGAGCAGGGGGCCATGCTATGGTCCTTGCTATTGGGAGCCATAGCAGAGCTGGCGGGGAAAGAGGATGTCTTGGAAAGCAGCAGTGCTGAGTGAGGCAGCTCTCCCTCATGATTTGAAGGAGGAAGAACAGCCTCTACTCAGGGGGCGGTTTGGGGAGATGAAGTTGGAGTAGGCAGGTGGGGTGGCACTGTGAGGGCCACAGGAACACAAAGAGGAAGTGGCTAGTTCTGTCTAGGGTAGCCATCAAGCTTGGCCTTGAAAGATGAGCAAGAATTTGCTGTTGTACGTGGAGGGATGGAGAGCAGTAACAGTTTAAAGGGGAGGTTGGGGGTCAGAGAAGGCCTCCCAGGAGATGATGTAAACCAGTGGGCTCATAGTTGAACCTGAGCCAGACCTTGCCCACCCCAGTGAGAGCTGTCCCTGGCTGTGTGACCCAAAGAGGATTGTTTATGCTTCTCATTCAACAGCATTTATTTCTCAGACATTTGCAGTTGCCTGCCGTGCGCCAGCCACTCTGACCTCAGCGGCTAGAACAACAATTATAGATACCTTATTATTTTGCTCCAGGCACTGGGCTGAGTGCCTTCCATTTGGTATATCACTATTCTCACAAGTCCCATTTTACAGATAAGGAAACCGAGCTCAGAGAGGCTAAGTAACTAACCCAAGCTCATCACAGCTGGTAAATGCCAAAGCCAAGACTCCAGCTGGGATCCAACTGGGTAAATCCTGGGGTCCATCATGCCCCTCCATTTGGGGTGGACCCTGTCATACATAACAAGCACTGACTGGGAGCCTGGCCGCTGGCACACGGAGACGCTCCATCCTTGGTTCCTTCTCTGCATCCCCAACCTTCGTCTTTCAGGACATCATTCCCTTTGGCAACAGCCCCATCTTCCGCTACCTCTTTGGCTGGATGGTGCCTCCCAAGATCTCCCTGCTGAAGCTGACCCAGGGCGAGACCTTGCGCAAACTGTATGAGCAGCACCACGTGGTGCAAGACATGCTGGTGCCCATGAAGTGCATGATACCGGCCCTGCACACCTTCCACAACGACATCCACGTGAGTTGGGGCGGGGCCGGGCAGGCCAGGCCAACAGCCGTCCCGTGGAATCCACGGTCTTCTCCCCTGAACCCTGTGACTGACCTTGGGCAGTTGGGGGGCCTCTGTTTTCCCAACTGCAAAATGAGCCCGCTCAGCGAAGGCCCTGACAAGAGAGCAGACATAGGGCCCTGTGATGAGCATTTCCATGAACTTCTCAGATTGCATCCTCTAGTGTGGAGTTGGGGGTGAAGCTGTGAGCAGCCAGAAGATGGGGCCCTGGAGAGTGCCGAAAAGCCTCCCTTTGGGTAGATGTGGGGTGGGCCAGCCATGAGCCTTTCACCTGTTGGAGAAAAAGCACCAATACTCCCTGCCTGGTCCACCCAGGTCTACCCTATCTGGCTGTGCCCATTCATCTTGCCCAGCCAGCCTGGCCTGGTGCACCCTAAGGGAGACGAGACAGAGCTCTACGTGGACATCGGAGCTTACGGGGAGCCACGCGTGAAGCACTTCGAAGCCAGGTCCTGCATGCGGCAGTTGGAGAAATTCGTCCGAAGTGTTCATGGGTGAGTGGCTCCAAATGTGGCCTGATCCCTCTGGCCTCCAGCTCTAAGGGATGGCTGCAGGGCGGTTCAGGGAAGGTCCAAGGTGGCCAGGTTCTGAGTCAGACTATCTGTTCGCTTTGGAGTTTGTCGCTTGGCAGCCTCTGCTTTGGAAAGTACCTAGTGGAAGTTAAGGAGGTGGGCTTGCAGGGCTCCTGCCCCTCTTCTCTCTGCATCCCCTTCCTCTGGTCAGCACACTGTATCCCCCCACCCCCTAGCTGCTTGAGCTGGGAATGCGAGAACTGCCCCACTCCTCCCCCCGGGGAAGATAATGGGGTGGTTTTCCATATGTTCTGGGGGATGCCACTCCAGGTTGGAAGACCAAAGCTAAGGAAGAAGGAATTTATGATTGTGAAAGCCATACAGGGTCCCAGGACCGAGCAGTGTTCAGAAAATGGCCTGGAACCATTTTAACCCTAACCCTAACCCTAATACCTGTAGGTATTGACCTACATAATGTGAACAAATCTCAAAATAATTATGCTGATTGAAAGAAGCCAGGAAAAAAGAATAGTGATGTTTCCATGTATATAAAATTCCAGAATCCCTGCTGACAGAAAGTAAATCCACCTGGGCTGGTGGAGGGCGATAACACAGGGGCATAAGGGAAAGTTTGGAGGGTCATTGTGGTCATTATCTAGACTGAGATGATGGTTTCTAGGTTGTATACATATGTCAAACTTAGTAAGTTGTGTACTTTCAATATGTGCAGTTTATTAAGCATCAGGAGAAAAAAAATGAAAAGAAAGCAGCCAGTGGCCCCGCCAGGGAGGCAGTGCACCAAGCACAGGGAGAAGCCACAGTCCTAGTTCTAATCCTGACTCTGCCTCTACTGCCAAGTCACTTAATGCCCTGAACCTCGATTTCCCATCAGCAAATTGGGGATAAGAATTCCTGCACCACCTTCCACCACCAGATCGTTAGGGGAATTCGACAAGAAAATCCTCCAGAAGTGATTTCTGCACTGCAGAATGTGCTGTGTCCCACTAACATCGCTTCCCCACTTCCGTACCCTATCTCTGCTCTGCAGGTTCCAGATGCTGTATGCTGACTGCTACATGAACCGCGAGGAGTTCTGGGAGATGTTTGACGGCTCGCTGTACCACAAGCTGCGGGATCAGCTCAATTGCCATGACGCCTTTCCTGAGGTATACGACAAGATCTGCAAGGCTGCCAGGCACTGAGTCAGAGCCCACCCACAAAGAGACAGATGTGTGGGTGGACCCTGTCCCCAAGGTCAGGAGGCATCTTCCCTTCACTTATGCTTGGCTGCTCTCCCAGATCCCTACTTTCGGAAAGAACCCCTCCAGAAATCCCACCCAGACAATCCTGATGGGCTGTTCCCAGCCTCCAGGGGCTACCTAGTGGAGTGGGAAGGACATGGGATTTGAAGTCAGATGTATCTGAGTCCAGTTCTCAGTACAGCCACTCATTAACTGTGTGACTTTGGGTGAGTCACTCAGCCTCTGAGCCCAGCTCTTCATCTGTTGCCAGGGGTTAACAATATCTGCCCGAAGGCTTTGCTAGCTGTTACTGCTTCCTATTCTGCATCACAGCTGACTGAAGTGCTTTGGTTTCAGTGGTTGAGTCCCAAAGGCTCCACGTTAGGTCACCTAGGCACAGATTTGGCTAGAATAATGAAGGGTTGCCCTGGAGCGGCACTGCCATTGCTTCAGTCGGCCAGTATTTATCCTCATGGGCAGAAAGAAGGAAGGTTCCTCTCCATCCCTGGGGTCTCAGGAGGGCAACAAATGGGCAGGCGTCCGAAGATGTGCTGTGCCAAAGGTCCTATCCCAAAGTTTTCTCTGCCATCCTTGGTGATGTTCTGCCTCTCCCTCCTTCATGCTCAGGCTCATGGGCCCACCCCAGCCATCACTCAGTCTACTCCAAGAGGACCATGTCCCTGGGAACATTTCAGGGTTGAATCCTGTCCCAGCCTAGACCTGGGATACCCGCCAGTGTGGCGTGAATGGTTTCTGCTCTGAATTGTATACAGAGGACCTGGGCTTATTCTTGGCTCTCCAACCCTCCGTGCCTCTTGTCCCCAGAACCCGCTTAGTCCTGGTGGGGATGCGTCCATGCTGCCCCGTGGAATGGGGGGTGGGGTGGACCACACCAAGCAGGAAAATGGAGCCCACCATTGTTAGGTTTTGTGAGGATTCTCACTGTGGGGCTGAAAGAATAGAGCATCTGCTTGATATCTCTAACCATTCATCCTCTCTTTTTTTTCTCCCCCACCCCCAGCCATAGTTGATTTCAGTGCCTTACAAATCCTAAGCTCAGAGAAAAGTTAGCTCCATTTCCATTCCAGAGGGAAAGGAACTCCCCGAGGTCCTTCTCCACTTACTAAAAGTTGGTCATTTATGCAACTCCCCTCTTAAGAACTGTCCAGCCTCGGCTAAAAACTGAGAGTCTGAGAAGGAATTGTGTCACATAAGGGAAGCTGGAATGAAGTGAGCTGTGCCAGGCAGTGACATTCTGAGAGAGAGCGCGTGCACTGCACTAGGAGTCAGAGACCTGGGTTTCAGCCCTTGCTCAATGAGCTGTGCAACTGTGGGCGAGTCATTTGTTCCTCTAAACTGTAGTTTTTGCTCATCTATCGCATCAGTACAGACAAGACCTCCCTGGAACCCTTCTAGTGTGGAAATTCATGGCTGTCTTAGACCTTGTGGTTGCAAAACCCATGGAAAACCTCATTTGTGTGGAAAGTCAGAGGAAAACAAATGATCCAAGTGGACACCTGGGAGTGGTCTGTCATTTAAGGTCCTTCAGCCCAAGTACTGGACATTCATGGCACTTAGAAGACAAAGGAACCCCCTTATCCATTTGGCCTCTTGGAGAGGGCATAGGAAAAAAAAAACAACCATTCTTTTGCTTGTATGCAAAGCATGTGAATTCTGGCATTAGCTCTCAGTGGGCCCATCTGCTTCCTGTTTGGGGTTAAACTGATGATCCTACTTGCTGTAGAGGAATGGTCAACCTAAGCAGATTAACACAACAGATAAGGCTCCATCTTTTCACCAGTGGGATCTCTGTTTCTAAGCCATTGGGAGTAGAGCCAGAGATGCCAGCCGCCTCTGTTGTCCTTAGTCCTACAAACCAAATCCTGTTCTTCACAGACACCCAGAACCTGGGGCTTGGATGGGGAGGTCTTGACATTGCACTTCAGGTTAATGTTTTGCTTCAGTCATATCTTGCCCAGAAGGGGGCAGCCTTCCCAGCATGGTGAGTCTAGTAACCAGCTTTTACTTGTATTCAGTCCTGTCACTGTCCGTCTGTGCAGTGGTTTCAGATGGAGTTGAACTTTGCACAGGGGAACAGTGTGTTTGGAAAGTAAAAGAATAGGCCTCTCTCCTCCAGAGCCCTGAGTTTCTTGGCTGCATGAAGGTTTTTTGTAAAATCAATTATAGCCTATTTCTTTGGCTGGAAGAATGCATAAATTTAATTGGATATTACTAAAAATGAAGGGAGGGCATGTGGGAATGGGGATGTTGTGTGATTTTGATTTTTTTCCCTGGATCATGGGGACCAAGGAGAAAGGCATGAGTCTCCCCTAGCAGGCTCTTGCAGCTACAGGCACTGTGTCTACTGTCTAGAACACTTCATGTCCCTGTGGCTGTATGGCCACCGCTTCTGTAAAAATAAACGTGTGACCTGGAAAGTAGCCTTTGTTGTGTCTTGCTCTGGGAACCACAATGTGGAGTCAGACCTGGATCAAGTGCAAACCATGCCCCTCATTGGGTCAATTTCCCTCAGATCTGTGCACCCGAGAACAAAGACTGAGAGACAATATGGGGGAAATGACAAGTTTATGAAGGCGGTGGGATCATGGGTAATTTTCTCCCCCAGGTTTGAATCTTTAGCATTGTCACAATGATTTGGTACAGGTATTAATAGGGTCCCCCATCTGCAGGGTGGAGAATAGACTGCAGGGGAAAGGGTGGAAGACAGACCAGCGAGGAGAGTCCAGGTGAGAGGCAGTGGTGGTTCAGATCAGGGTCGAGGCTGGGCTTCTTAAGGCACCAGACATGGTCGTCAGGGCCTCTAGGCTACAGTATTGAGTTTGTCACCTGATTGTGACCTAATCTACAAACTGATGGAGACCACTAGTTATCCACTAAAATCTATCCCTCCCTTCTTTGAGCAAACTGCTGGACTACATTTCCCAACCTCTCTTGCAGGTAAGTGTGTCCTTGTGTCAGAATTCTTTAGTAGAATGTGAGCAGAAGTGGTGAAAGCCTATGTGAGGTTCTCCTGGCTCTCCTTATATTAGCTGGGTGCAGATGACAACCAGGCCATAGGCTGTGACCAAGTCACAAGTTGTAAGGAGCATGGATCCCTGAGTCACTGTATGGAGAACTGCCTACAAACCTAAAACCTGCTGTGGTTATGGGTGCAAGAAATATAACTTTTATTGTAGTTGAGTAACTACATGTTCGGGACTATTTGTTAGAGCAGTTTAGTTCACCCTAATTGTTAGAGGGTTGTCAGGCTCCAATGAGCATTTAGAAGAGTTGAGTTTAGTGTAAGAAAGTTTTATGCAAATACATAGATACACATAATGGATATTTTCCTAAAATGTGTGACGTGGGCTTCCCATCCTAAAGTTATTTGAAAGGAACCCTTTAGGAAATTCTTTTTCCAATTGTTCAATTTCACAAATCAGGATTTGGTGAATTCTCCTTAAAGGAGAAATCTTTAAAACAGATTTTATAGTTTAGGTCTTCAGTTCCACCTTACATTTGAATTGCACACAACGTACAATACCTTATTTAATCCTCACAATCTTGTTACAAAAGCAGGTCAGTTTTTATCTGTTTTATAAAAAGGAAAGTAAAGCTCAAGAAAAATCTGTCGATTTGCCTGAAGGCCACACTGAAACTGTTGAGTCAAACAAGGGTGCAGATTCATCTAGTCTTACAATACCAAAGTGCTCAAAGAGCCTTAGCTAAAGACAGCCAAGACAGTAGTTCCAGACATAGAAACAGTGAAACAGAGCTTTCCGTGGCAGCCAGAGAACCTTTCACTCCATTATAGTAGGCTGTTCCTTTTCAGCGTACATGGCTTTTGTAACAGAGAAGGTCATTGGTATCTCATGGCAAAGTAAAAGAACTGCCTGAAGTTACTATGCAGGTTTCTCTTACAATAAGATAAGCACTCCAAATTTGCTGACTTTCTCTATGGCAACAGACTGTCGAAAATACGATGGCTAATATATTTGAAAAATGCACTTTTTCTTTTTATATAAGGTAAAGCATCTTTTTAAAAAGTTATTGCAGATATTTTTTAACTTTTTATTTTTAATTAATTTTAGACTTACAGAAAAGTTGCAATGATAATACAGATTTCTCATAGCCCCTTCACTCAACTTCTCTTCTACAAAACCATAGTAAAATGATCAAAACTAAGTTATTAACACTGGCATAATATTAAATAACCACAGCCTTTATTTAAATTACACCAATTTTAACACTAATGTTCATTTTTCTTTTCAGAATCCTAAGATCCTACATCGCATTGTTATTTCTCCTTAGTTTCTTTTAAATGGTAACAATTGTTGAGGTATAATTAACATATAAAAAGCATATGTTAAGTGTACAATTTGATTTGTCTTGACATATGTATGGATAAACTGCATTTGTTTATTCATTCACTTGTTGATGGACATTTGGGTTTTTTCCAGTTTGGGGCTATGACAAATAAAGTGGCTAGGAACATTTCTGCACAGTCTTTGTGTGGACACGCTTTCTTTTCTTGGGTAAATACTCAGGAGAGGAATGGCTGGATCATATGATAGGTGTATGGTTAACTTTTTAACTTGCCAGACTTTTCCAAAGGGGTTGTACTATTTTATATTTCCACCTAAGGTGTATGAGTTTCAGTTGTTCTACATTTTCACCAACACTAGGTATGGTCATTCTTTTTAACTATCTTAATAGGTGGGCAGTGGTATCTCATTATGGTTTTAATTTGCATTTCCATGACTAATATATGAAGTCTGATATAAGTCCTTTATAAGATACATGATTTGCAAATATTTTCTTGTCTGTGGCTAGTCTTTTCATTCTCATAGTCTTTAAAATAACAAAAGTTTTATTTTAATTGAATCTTATTTAACAAATTGTTCAAATAGTTAAACATTCGAATAAGCAGTCAAATTAATATCTAAGAAATATTCGCCTAACACAAAGCACAAATATTTTCTCTTATGTTTTCTTCTAGAAGTTTTATAGTTTAGATTTTACATTTAGGTCTATGATCTATTTTGAGTTAATTTTTGTATATGATTCAAGTCTGGTCATAGTTTTGTTTTGTTTTTTTTTTTGGCATGTTGCTATCCAATAGTTCCAGCACCATTTGTTGAAAAGACTATTTTCCCTTTGGATTGTCTTTCCACCTTCGTTGAAAATCCGTTGCCCCTAAGCGTGTCTGTCTCTGGGTTCTATGTTCTATTCCTTTAATCTATTTGTCTATCATGACACCAATTTCACACCGTGAGATGAAGTAATGTTCTCCAGCTTTGTTCCTCTTTTTCCAATTTGTTTTAGCTATTTTATGTCTTTTATATTTCCATATAAGTATTAGATCAGCTTGTCAACTTAAAAAAATCACTGGGATTTTGATTCGTATTGTTTTAAATTCATAGTTTGATATGAGGGAGGAGGGACTAACATCTTAAAAACATTGAGTCTTTGATTCATGAACATGGTATATCTCTCCCTCATTTAGGTATTCTTTAATTTCTCTCAGCAGTATTTTAGCTGAATTCAGTGTACAGATCTTGTACATCTTTTGTCAGATTTATACCTAGGTATTTGATAGTTTCGATGCTATGATAAATGACATTTTCAATTTTTGATTTTTTATTGCTAATATATAGAAACAGTTGATTTTGGTATATTGATCTTATTTCCTGAACTTGCTAAACTGACTTATTAGCTCTAGTTTGTATCTATTTTGGCTCATCGTTCCTTTTTTGAGGATTCAGTATGATTTTTTACATAGATGACATGTTTATGAATAAAGACAGTTTTACTTCTTCCAAAATAGTTATTTTGACCTGAGTGAGAAAGTACTGCTTTCTGTAAGGCACTCAAGCTCTGAAGAAGTATTCAAAGTATTTTTCTTTTTCTTTATGTGAGTTTTTTGGCTGAGGCTGTGGTGCCTCAGTCTCCTTTTCTCTAGGGACAATATGCTTCTGCCATCCTCTTCAATCTCACTGACAAACAACAGTATGGGAAGCAGCTCAGAACACTGTGGCCAATGCCCACAGACAAAACTTTATGCTAGACTGGTGTGCCCATGAGGCCTGACTCCAGGGATGAAACTAATTGTTCCCAATGGCTGCACATTGCCTGGAGGTCAGCAGCCTCCTCATAGCAGGAGGACCTGCTGAGCTTCCAGAAGCATCCTGGGGTGGAGATGAAGTACTCCTGGAGGGGACCTAGAGCTGCCTTATGACATATGCCACACTCTCCCGCCTCTTTGGATTTTAATGAACAGGGAGTTAAGCACCTTGGCTTTATAGAAAGGGGTTCCAAAAGTGTCAATCGCGTTCCACCTTTTTAGTTCATCCACTGTCTGGCTCTCATGTTCGTGTCACTGGCTGATTTGAATTCTCAGGATAATTGATCTCATAACAAAAGATCTCTCATCCTAGCCGTCCCAGCAGGCACCATGACCTCCAGGTAGATGTCTCCGGAAAAGTGGTTCCATCACATCACTACATCTCCCCCTCTCCCAGGCATTCCCATATGTCCTTTCTCCAAGACCCCCCCATTCCCACTATCACCCTCCCATCCCCAGATCCATCTTCAGTCCTTTGGGCCTTCTGGTCACCGCAGGCTGTCCATGTGTGGCTTTAAGGAGTAGGATCTGAATTGTAATCCACTGTTGGAGGGCACTTCCCCTTAGTAAAAGGTGTGATCCTTTCCCTTAAAAAGAGAAAGAGAAAATGAAAGTGGTCCCTTGGACAGAGTTAGCCCCCCATCCCAGGAGGGGCACCCACAGGAAGTGAACAGGTACCTGTTGGCTGTGCTTCCCAGGAGATCCTACATTGGGTGAGAGGCCAAAATTGATGACCTCCAGAGCTTTTCTATCAGAACAGCCTGGTTTTAAGGAGGGGATCCCTCTGCTTTACACCTAGTTCAGCTCATCAGAGCCCAAGTTGGCTTGTAAGAACTTCCTAGCACCTGAAAGATCATCTAGCCCAATCATGCTTAGTAGGTGTTCTATAAATATCTGTCAAAAGAAGGAAGGTGGGAGGGAGGGTGGACTCACAGGGTAAAAGAGGTGTTTACTACCATTCAACAGGCCTCATGCCTCTGTCTCTTTGCTCCTCCCTATACCACTGCCCCTGGCCTGGCTCAGAGCCTCAGCTCTCACCTGACTATTAAGACAGCCTCCTTGTCTCTCCCTCCCCATCCACTCCCCCACCACACAATGCCACAGAGCACACCTTTAAAACTCAAAGAGTTACTTCCTATTAAAACCCTTCTGAGTGTCTGGGAGAAAATATTTTCAAAACAATTATCTGATAAAAAAATGTATGCCTAGGATATATAAAGAACTCTTAAAACTTAATAGAAGAAAGCAACCCATTTTTTTTTTAATGTGAAAAGAAGAGATATGGAAACATGAAAAGATGCCCAACATCCTTTCATTGGAGAAATGCCAATTCAAACCACCAGGAACTACAACTGTTAGGATGGCTAAAATTAGAAAGAAAAAAAAACTGACAATACTGCTGCTAACAAGGAGATGAAGCTATTAGACCACACATACATTACTAGTAAGAATACAAACTCATACAGTCATTTCGGATAATAGGTTGGCAGTTATATATACACTTTGACCTAGAAATCCTACTCTAGGTATTTACTAAAGAGAAATGAAAATATATGTTTAAACAAAGATTCACATATTACTGTTTATAGCAACTTTATTTAAAATTGCCCAAACTAGAAATCACCCAAATGTCCCTCGTCTTGGAAATAAACAAATTGTGACACATCCATTCAACGAAATACAACTCAGCATTAAAAAGGAATGAGCTACTGATACCTGCAATGACATACACGAATCTCAGGAGCGTTATGTAAAATGAAAGAAAAGACACAAAATTCTATATATGGCATGATTCCATTTATATGACATTCTGGAAAAAGCAAAACTATAGAAATGGTATCATATTAGTAGTTGCCAAGGACTGGGGGAGGGGGAGAAAATTGACTACAAGTGGCACAAGGAAACCTTTTTTGGGGGGTGGTAATTGTTTGTTTTTGTGACTATAGAATCATACACATTTGTCAAAACTTATAGATATGTACTCCTTAAAAGTGAATTTTACTGTACAGAGTTATATCATTATAGTCTAAATTTAAAAAAAAAAAAATCCTTCCATGGCTTCTAACAGGCATGATAAAGTCCACGCAGCTTACTTTTGTATTCAAGGTCTCCAAAGACTGACCAGATCAACCCTGACTGCCTTACTCTCTGCTGTTCCCCTTTACACACCCCACACCTCATCCAGGATGAAACATCTAGTGTTTTCCAAACATGTCCTGAGCTTTATTGCTCCCTTTCCTTTGCTCATTTCTGTCCTACAAATTTTTTATCTTCCCTGGAAGTGAAGCCTCGTGGAAAGAACACAGCTTGGAGCCAGCTAGAGCAGAGATCCAATCCTGCTCTGCTACTGTAATAGGGAGTAAAAATGGCCCAAGTCTCCACTTCTTGTCTCCATGCCCTCTGCAATGTGACTCTGCAGCTTCTCTCATCAAGAAGTAGAGTCTACTTCCCCTGCCTTTGAAACTAGGCTGGTCTTGTTACTTGCTTTGCCCACAGAATGTGGACGATGTAATGGTGCCACTGTGAGCGTAGGCTGCAAAAGGCCTTGCACACTTCCTCTTGCAAACCCCTGCCTCTTCCATGAGAACAAGTCTGGGCTGGACTGCTGAACGATGATACCCCATGTGGAAGAGAGTCTAGTTGCCCCATTTAGGACCATGTGAGACCAGGCGGCCCCTACCTAACCCACAGACTCATAAATAAAAGAAATGGATATTGTTTTAAGCCACTGAATTGTTACACTGCAACAGCTAACTGTTACAGTCAGTAACTCACTGTGACCTTGAGAAAGTTAATTCATTTCCTCATCTACATAATAAATATATTTACCCCGAAGAGCTCTGTGAGGCCCATAAGAGATGATGTTTATATATTGAGTAGAGTGCCTGGCACACAGTTAACCTTTTACAAATGGTTGTTATTGCCTTGTCAAGCCCAACCCTTAGCCAACTTTTGAGAGCAAGCTCAAATGTCATTTCTTTTAACCAGCCCTCCTTGAGTCTCCAAATTGGATATAATCCTTCCCTCCCTTGAACTTCCACAGTACTTTCTCTGTCCCCCTACAGTGTACTATACCGTCAATTGTAAGTGCTTTAGAAACATAGCCATGGCCTTGAACATAGGTGTCCATCCTCGAAGTCGGAAAAAGATTAAATGATTTATATATACCTGGGACAGAACACCTGTTCCTGCCTCCCAGGCCACTGTTCCTGCCACCATCACACACAACCTGCTTCAAGGGCAATCCCAGCATACTTTCTTGCACGTATTTGGTACTTCATATCCCAAATTCCTCACACTCGTCAGAGCCTGAAACAAGCCAAGTCAGGTTGGGAAGTCAGGCTGACCTAAAAGCAACTATCAAGTAGACACACCATACAGAGCAGAATCCAGGCTACCCACTGGGACAGGGGCTATAAACTCTGAGGCTACTGAGAAAACAACCTGTCTCAAGAAGCCCAGGTGACTAGTCAAGGACATAGCTTGTAAGTACAGAAACCCAGTCCCCTCCTCCAATCCAGAGCTCTTTCCGGGGTTTAATGTAAAGTCTCATACCCCCTAAGGGTTTCCTGCCTGAGCATCCAGTAACTCAGATATGAAGAGGCAAAGGCAAATCCCATCCCAATATTTTCCAATCTTCCAAGTGGCGCTTTCCAAAGTTCTCCTCCTGTGCCAAATGCATGTTGAGGAAAGCTTGTTGGCTATTGATTTGCAGGTATCTGAAAAAAGGCCAGACTCCTACGTCAAGATACTATGCTGCTGCCCTGCCTGATTCATCTTGCTCCAACTCTTACCACACCCCCTCCATGCCCCACCCTCCAGCCGCTCAGCCACCCCAGACAGTCCAAGCTGTTCACCCCTCCGCGCCCAGGCTGGCAGCCTGCAGCATCCTCCATCTCTTTGTATCACCTTCCCAGGTATACTTGGGCACTTCTCTCTCTGTACTGCACTCTCTCATGCCATCTTGCTGAGCCCTTTGTCATGTACCTGATTATAAATCAATCCTTCCCCTCTGCTTCACTTCCTGTGGCCTTCTGAGCAAGAACTCCTGGCCCCTAGAAAATGTTGGCTTAATTTTATTGAATTATCGACCTTTTTGTCTCCCCTACTCCCTGGTCTATTCAAGGCCAGCTGATGCAAGGATCAGGTTTCACCACCTCACACCTGAATATCTTGCTTCTTCCTTGCCCGTCAGCCTAGAAATATGCTCAAGTGTCTACCCCTACCAAAAATGGGAAAAATGAAAGGAAAGAAGGAA
>NW_011888951.1:1946728-1966369 GCF_000151845.1 Pteropus vampyrus
TTACTATTATTATTAAGAATGAATATTTATGATTTCAATTTCAGATTTCTGGACAAGGAATATGGCTTTTGTTTAAAATGCTGAAAAGGTGGTATTGCATATTGAAGTATTCAGAAGGAATTGTATTGATGTCTGCCATTTACTTTGAAATTTATCAAATTGTAAGGTGATTAATAGATGGATAGAAGGATGATAGTGGATGGATGATTAATAGATTAATAAATGAATAGATAGAAAGATATATCATAAAACAAGAAGAGTAAAACATTAGTGACATGATCTAAGTGGTGGGTATACAGGTGTATACTGTAAAAGCCTTTCAATTTTGCTGTATGTTTAAAATTTTTCACAATAAAATTTCAGGTGAAAGAAATTTAAAAGGAAAAATAAACTTCTCCCAAATCAAACTGGAAGTTCTGAAGCATTCCTTTCATGGAGTTATCCAAATTCTAGAGCAATCAATTCACTGACTCATTCTTTAGCGAATATTCAGTGAGTTCCTTCTATGCATGCCAGCTAGACAGTGGAGCCAGAGAATGGAAATGTTCTCTTTAGTAGGGACCACGGGCATATTAACAAATATTACAATATAATTTTTAAAAGCGATCCAACCTAGGAATTCTCAAGAGGCTGAGAATGAAGAGACACTGTCTGGAAAAATCAGGGAAGACTTCCCATTTAAGCGGAGTTGTGGAGGATGAATAGGATTTTCCCAGACAGAAACTAGGAGAAGGATGTTCCAAGAACAGATCACAGTACGGCCAAAAACTCAAAGGGCTAAAGAGCAAGAGTATGGTACAAAGGCCTGGCTGGAGCACAGAGTGCTCATGTCCACAGGGCCAGAGGGTGACCAGATGGAGTGAAAAGATCTAGCAATAAGAGCCAGAAAGATGGACAGATGGAAAACCTGGTCCATTGGTCAGTCAACCAGATTTATAAGTACCTGCCGTATACACAACTCTAAAGAATGAAAAGCAAAAGGCTGCCTTTCCCATGCAAGAGTTAAATCCCAGGCTGCCTGGCTAGATGCCCATAACCCTGTGGTTTAACAGGAAGAAACAGATGAAGCTTGGGATCGAGCGGTGAAAAGGACATATTCCAAGAGACTGCGCAACTCTCGCACACACACCCTCCCTCATCTGGGCTGAAGACAGCAAACTGTTGTAAGACATATTGTGT
This sequence comes from Pteropus vampyrus, assembly GCF_000151845.1. Taxonomy (NCBI): domain Eukaryota; kingdom Metazoa; phylum Chordata; class Mammalia; order Chiroptera; family Pteropodidae; genus Pteropus; species Pteropus vampyrus. The sequence continues at coordinate 1,947,908 of NW_011888951.1, forward strand.
TCTGCCATTCATGGCTTCCTCCACACCTGGCAAGGGAGGAGTGGCAGAAGCCCAGGACTGGAGTCAGAGCCACAATTCCTGGTCCCTGCCCTGCCTCTGTTTGGCTGTGGGACTCTGGGCCATTTCCATCACCTCCACCCTTTGGATCCTCGCTTACTCATATATAAGATGGGGAAGATAGCACTGACACAGTCTGGACTGTACATTTTCTCATCCACAGGCACACTGGATTGCGATTACCACCCTGGAGCCAAAGGCAGGCATTAACATTAGCCCATCAACACTGAGGGTTTGTGAATGCCTCCACCCATCCAGTCTTTATTTGTTTTTATTAATTCTTTACTCCTGCTTTATTTTTAAATTTATTTTGATTTTTTAAAACTTCTAGAGTAGAATAATTACTTCTTTGGGTTTCAGTCTTTCTTATTCTATATTAAAAGCAATTAAAGCTTTGAATTGTCCTCTGATGGATGCTTGACAATATTACACAGGTTTTGATAAAAAGTTTTCATTGTAATTAATTTCTAAATAGCTTGTTTTTTAAACCTGATTTTCTCTTACATCCAAGAGCTGTTTAGTAGAGAACTTTCTAATTTCCAAACACTTGGTTTTGGAAGTTCTCCTTTATTTGTTAACCTCTTGTTTTATTGTACTATGTTTAGAAAAAATCTAAACATAGTACAATGATCTAAAATTTTCTATGTAGGATGGTTTTAATTTAGACATTTTAAATGAGATTTTCTTAGAGGATCGACTTTTATAAATGTCCTATGAGTTATCTGAAAATAATGTGGAATAAAATATACCTATTTAAATCCTCCAAATAATTATTTACATATCTTTACCTTATTCTCAGACAGCTCTGTTAAGAATTCCTGTTATGATCGTAGGAGTTTGTCACTGTTATTTTGGGTGCATAAGGTTAGTATTATAATGTCCTCATGGATTTCATCGTTTATCATGATTAAATACTCCGGTATCTTTGTCTCATTTAATAATTTAGCCTTGAATGCTGCATTGCTTGCTGTTTGTATTACCATTTTTTTTGTTGCTGTTGGTTACATTTATTTGGTATATCATAGACAGATATATTCTTTTCCTTTCTTGAGCTCTCAATGCTAATTCATTTTCCAGTTGACTGGAATATAGCCCCCAGTAAAATTTTCAGAAAAAGTACATTTGAATCCTTGTGCATCTGTTTGCCTTGTACATGACTATAGTTTGGCTACATAGAAAATTTTACAGTCTCAAGTCTTTTTCTTGAGAATTCTATATAGTGTTTTTTATTATTTATTTTTCAGAAGAGATGCTCAAAACATGTCTGACTGTCTTTTATTTAGATTGTAGTTTGTCCTTTTAGATGTAATACTTGCAAGATTTTTATTCTACTTTTGAAACTCAAACATTTCACAACACTGTAAGCGGATTGGATGCATACGTTAACCTTCCAACCTCCTGAAATCCCACTAAAACAAGAGTAAAGGAATAAAAATTTAAAGCACGTACCCACAAGGACAAAAAGAATAGAAGGGGCAGCAGTAAGAAAAAATATTTTGGAACTTTAAAGCAGATGGAAGAATGGTAACTAACTTTCTTGGGTAGCAGACCTAAGAAATCTAAACCTTAAGCCAGGAGAAGATAAAGCTCAGAATTCCTTCAGCTCCACAGGGCTGGGGAACCGACAGCCCCAGGTACTCCCGGAAGTGGAAGTGAAGGTGGAACTGAAATTGATTTGAAGTCTGTGTGATATCAGTTTCCCACCCTACTCTCTGCATCCGGATGAGCGCCCTTCATGAATAAAGATTGGAGAATTTATCCTCTGAAGACAGAGAGGTTCTCTCTACAGGATGACACCGGGAACATTTGATATCGGGAGTACCATATTTAAAACAGGGAATGAAATGGGAGTTCGGTCGCTAAATATTGAGACCTCTAGGCTCTTCTCCTCCACTTGGAGCTCTGGCAGCCAGGCTTACATCCCCCAGAAGAACCTAGGCCAAGAGAAAAATTCTAACAACATGGACTTTGAAGTTCTCCCAAGAACACTCAGCTTGGTCATCCGATGATGAAGTCTGTGATCAACAATCAAAAAAATTTTATTTATTTATTTTTATTTTTTCTTTATGTTTATTTACTTTTTTACAGCGGAAAAAGAAAAGCTTTATTAGAAGGGAAAGTACACTTCCAGACGTGGAAGCAGGACTGAACAAGAGAAGCATGGCTCAAAAGGCCTTCAGTGGGATTTTTAGTTAGGCATGAGTCAACAGCCAAGGATCACCAGACATTTGAGAGAAATCTCAGATATGGAAGACTGAGGCCAAAACAACAGACAGAAAAAAAAGTGATTTGAAAAAAAGCAGATGATGTCAGGCAATCATCTCAATAATATCTTCAGCTCTTCCTGTAAGCAGCCTGAAGTGACCTCTGAAAGTGGTTTGCTATTCACTTGACCCAGAAAACCCCATAAAATTGTGCAAATCAAGAGGTTCAAATCTTCGTATTCACTTTAAAAACACTCGTGAAACCGCCCAGGCCATCAAGGGTATGCATATCCAAAAAGCCATTCAGTTAGCTAAAGGATGTCACTTTACAGAAGCAATGTGTGCCTTTCCATCATTACAATGGTGGAGTTGGTAGGTGTGCCCCCACTCAACAGTGGGGCTGGATGCAGGGTCGGTGGCCCAAAAAGAGTGCTGAATTTTTGCTGCATATGCTTAAAAATGCAGCGAGTGATGCTGAACTTAAGGGGTTAGATGTAGATTCTCTAGTCATTAAGCACATCCAGGTGAACGAAGCTCCCAGAGGAGGCACAGAACTTACAGAGCTCATCCCCCTGCAACACTGAGATGATCCTCAGTGAAAAAGAGCAGACTGTTCCTAAACCGGAAGAGGAGGTGGCACAGAAGAAAAAGACATCCCAGAAGAAACTGAAGAAACAAAAATTTATGGCCCCGGAGTGAATTTAGCATCAAATAAATGCTAATACAGGTACAACGATGACAACAACAACAAAAATAACATCTTCGAAGGATAAGAAAGCATTGTGTCCATGAAATAAGAGCACGTTGTACTTAAAGGAACATTCGGAAAACAAAAAATAACTCTTAGAAATTAAAATATAAAACCAGAAACGAAAAACTCAGTGAGTGAATGAGAGAACATTTCTGGTCACCTGAAAACAATCAGCAGCTCAGAAGTGCCCCGGGCAGACCGAACACAGAGCAGGTTTTTTAAAGGAATCAATCCATAAAAGAGTGTATAAGGAAATCCTCTTCCCACCTATGACCTATATTCTGTGGCTCGTGACATAATTCTGACTGTGGGTCCAAGAGCCCTCGTGGGTTGGGGCTCCATGGACAATGCCAAACCTGAGCCTCAGGGAGAGTCATACAGCAGCCTGACAATCAGACGCCCACAGGGACCTGCTGGTTGGCTTCCATTCAGTAGCATTCATAATCCTTAATTAAGGCTGACCCTGTAGGATATATGTCCCTGCAGGATATAAATTATTCTCCTTTTCCAGGTGGGAAAACTGAGGTCTGGAAGATGGGTGACTCTTGGCTAGAGATGGGTCTACAAGGAGAACTCATAATTTGTATAGTCTCTCTCAAGAGCGCTCGTCCTTTTTCTATTTGTTTTTCTTTCTTTCTTTTTTTTTTCTGGTTATAAAAATAATGTTTATTTTGAAAACTTCAAAAATTTCAGAAATAAAGCAAGGTAGAATGAGAAAGACCCTGGTAACCCTCCAGGTATAACTACAGTCAACAGCCTGGGCCCAGTCTTCCATAGTTACACTCACATTGGTGTATGGAATGAGCTCCGCTCTGTGAGGGAAAGGACTGTATTTTAGTTCCAGCTCTATCACTTACCAGCTGTGTGACCTTGGGCAAGTTGCTCCCTTCTCTGGTCCTGGTTGAACACCTGTAAAAGAAAGCTAACCACCTTGGCTAGAAAGGGGAAGAAAATGTTTTTGCACAATAAGAAAGTTCCATATGACTGTCAATTAAATAAGGCAGATGAATATAGGCATTTATCTCTCCTCCCTCCTGCGATCCACTGAAAAAAACTATATAGAAATTTTTTTAAAAAATAGATAAACAAGAAAGGGGACAAAGGTGTTAAGTTTTGGGGAAATGCAAAGTGCGAGGAAGCATTTGCAGAGCTGAGAGGGCTGACCCAAGAGCTGCCTGCAGTAGAGGAGCCAATGAGAAGCTTGCCAGCTCCTGCCACAAACCCCAGAGAGGTCCTGGAATTGGAAGCGCCAGTATCTCAAAAAGCAGGCACAAGACAGATGGCTGAAATCAAGGGGAAAGGTAGACACACTCCCTCCCCAACCAACTCCTCACCCACCCAGCAGGAGACTGAAGGCTTAGTGTTGGGAGAGACTCCAAGGGAGGAAGCAGGCGCAGTGGAAGGTAGGCAGCCAGGTGCCAGTGAGAACAGAGGGAGCCGGTGGAAGACCATATACTGGTCGAGACCCCCAGCCCCCTTCCCTAAACACCAGCACCCCCACTCCCCACCCCTCGCCCCCCACCAACCCCCAGGATGCAGGATCCTTTTCTAGAGAAGCTGAATGGTCCCAGGGAAAACACTTCGAAACACTGACATTGAGGGTCTCCCAAGGGAATGACCAGATCCCCATCAATCACTCCCAGTGAAGCCGCCAACCGACGAGCCCCACCCAGACGCACAGCATTTTTTTAGTGTTTTTCTCTTAAATGTGAACAGAACAAGTGAAAGGAAAAAAGGACCTTGGAAGAAGTGGATACAATGCAGGGAGCAAAAGGGAACTGAAGGAAAACTGTCATTATCCTTAGATAAAAGGACATGACAAAGAACTGAGTGCTATTAAAAGATTGTGAGGAGGGGCGGGAAGCAATCCATAACACACAAGAGCTCTTGGAAACTAAAAAAGATGAAAGCCAACATATAAAAAGGCAATAGTAGGGTCTAAAGATAAGGACAGGGAAAAATTTACCAGAAGATAGGACAGAAAAGGCAGAGGTCAGATATAAGAAACAAAAGATAAGAAAAATAGAACATCAAATAAAAGGTCTAAGATTCATCTGAAAGCGAAAAAAGAGAAAACAGAGAAAATCACCAAAGACCAAAATGCAAAAATCTTCCTGGAATAGAAGATCCTGAGTTTCCAGAAAGAAGAAACTCATGGAGAGCCAAAACAATAAATGAAAATAGACTCACACTAAGACCCATCATCATGAAACTTCAGGAGACAAAAAGAAAATCCTAAAAGCTTCCAGAAAGGACCATGCAGGTTGCATACGAAGGACAAAAAAATTGAAATGGCATCAGAATTCTCAACAACCACACTTGAAACTTGAAGGCAATGAAGCAAAGCCTTCAAAATTCCAAGGGAAAATTATTTCCAACCTAAAATTTTATTTCCAACCAAACTATTGATCAGTTGTGCAGGCAGGAAAAAAAACATTTATTTTTAGGCATGTAGGCATGATAGTCTATCAAAAATGTTACATCTTTTTACCATTTCTATGGAAGCCACCAAAACAAGAGAGTAAATCAAGAAAGAAAACACAAAACTACTTTGACAAAAATAGTTTAAAGCTGGTTTTCCCTGAGTGATCTGGTCCTCATGCCCCAAGATCTCCAACAACAAAATGATCAGCTCTAAAGTGCATGCTTATTTACATTTTGACATTTCTGAAATTGAGAATACATTGCAATTGTTGGTCTCTTAGTTCAATAAAACATGGCAGCAGCTAACAATTGCAAGCTGTTTTACAGCTAGCCACGGTATTTCACGCACTTTCTTCCTCTGGCTTCACAACGACTTCCTGAAATGAGTTTTACCAACCCCATTAAGAAAACCAAGAAACTGAGATTCCGTGAGGCGAAGCCTTGCACTTCAGAGGCTAGACTGTGTGGGGTCTGGGCGCAGGAGTTAGTGTTGATGAGTTCCTTACCACAAGCTTTAGATAGAGCATCTCATTTGGGTCTCCACAGTCCCTTGCTCATTTGACAGCTGAGGGAAATGAGGCCCAGAGAGGTTAAGTGATGAACCCCATCTCGCACAGCCAGTAAGCAATAAAGCCAGGATGAGAACTCTCTCCACCACCACAGCTGTTTGGCTGACACTAGGGGCAGCAGCTGTGTCTCCATTGGAAGCAAGCGTAAGGCGGAGCGAGCCCCCGCCAACCCCACAAGGAGCCCTTCCTTGCCCTGGCCCCTCTGCTGGATCTCCAGTGGCACTCACTGCATAAGCTTATCCCGCGCAGGGTCTGAGGGGTAGCGCTGGGCTCCAGCCAGGAACAGGGACCGATATCGCTGCCGTTGGTCCTTTGTCTCCATCAGCCAGGTGTTGAGGTAGCGGCCCACACCCACGGGGTTCTGCACCAGGTAGAAGAGGCAGGACGTTAGCAACCCCAATGCCTGGCCTGGAGACTTAATCTCAGGCCTCCTGCCCTCCCTGAGGCTCCTCATTACTCCATCTGTTATGGGTTGAATTATGTCTCCCAAAAAGATACATGAAAAAGATATGGGTTACCCCAGTACCTCGATGTGACCTTATTTGGAAACACTGTAATTGCAGATGTCGTTAGTTAAGATGAAGTCACACTAGGGTAGGGTGGGCCCTTAATCCAGCGTGACTGCTGTCCTTATATAAGAAGAGACTTACGGGGGAAGATGGGTGCAGAGGTTGGAGCGATGCATTTACAAGCCAAGGAATTCCACAGAATGCCAGCCACCACCAGAAGCTAGGAAGAGGCCAGGAAGGATTTCCCCCTCTCCAGGTTTCAGAGGGAGCACAGCCCTGCTGACACCTGGATTTCAGGCTGCCAGCCTCCAGAACTGTGAGAAGATAAAGTCCTATTGTTTTCAACCACCTTCGTTATGGCAGCCCTAGGAAATTAATATACCATCCTGCCCAGAAACCTGGGTCATAGATACAAGAGGTGCCAAGAGAGAGGAACTGCGACCTGCCCAGAGTGACTAGTGAGGGCAAAAGAATGGCAGGAAAAGAACCCCGCCATCTGTAAAGAGCAGGCCACGGGTGGCCTGGGACATGTTAGGAACCAAACACTAGTCCAATGTGAAGCTGGACTCGCTGCTGACAAGGGAAAGGCCTGTCTCACGGGGAAGAGGCTCCCAGCTGGGTGTGCAGTCAGAAAGGCTGTAAGGGCTGGGCGGGCTCAGCCTCTGCCCCCTCACCCTGACTTTGGCCAGCTCTGTGGTAGCAGCATGGTTGTTTGGCTCCTGTCTAAACATCTTATTTGGGGAGGTCCAAGAGGAGACCCTTTTCCCTGCACGAGATGCAGGCTGAAAGTGAGAAAAGGAAGAATGCAGAGGACTGACCAGTTGGCCCTCATGAGAATCAGGCAGGGCAGGGAGTGTGGGCACACTGGGGACCAAGCCATCACTCAGGGAGGTAAAGAGGGGGCTGGCTGGCATGCTGCTCTCCTCAGAGGAGGGAAAGCTCAGGTGTGGGCTGTGAGCGGGGCAGTGGGAGCATAATGGGAAGACAAATAAGTCACAGCAAGATGTTCCCAGGGAAACCAGGAGAGATTTTAAAAACATACAGCTGTTCAAAACCAGGCAAAACTAACCTGTGCTAACTGGAAGTCAAGACAGGGGAAGGTTATAACACACACACACAGGGAATGGCTGCCTCTGGGGAGGGGGAAGAGAGGGGTAGGGAGAGGAAAAAGGGAGTCCTTGCTCAGCCAGGAGGGGCCAGCTCCACCAGCTGCCCTGAGGCCCCAAGACAAACACAAAGAGAATGAAAGGAGCATTTCCCTGGGAAAATAAGAGAATGAGATGTCTCTGGGGTGATGTCCCATAGTGCAGTGATGTCCCGACAGCAGCATCTACATCACCTGGGAAATGGTTAGAAAGGCAAATTCCCAGGTCCTGCCCCAGGATGCTGAATTAGATGCTCTGGCATGGGGCCCAGCAAGCCATGTTTTAACAAGCCCTCCAAGATGATGCTAATGCTTGCTCAGAGTTGGAAACCAATGCCATAGAGAAAAAAGACAGTGAGAGTGGGTGTTAACCCCTGGGGAGGAAAGGGGTGGGAGCATCGGTTTCCATGGGGGCAAGGAGGGTTGGGGGCTGCCCATTACCACGTACCCTATGACAAAGACCCACTCACCCAGCTTCCCAGAAGCGTCTGGTAGGCCCTTATGCCTATGCGCTTGGAGGACAGCAGGAATGGTGGCTGGTTGACGTTTCTGCATTCCTTCTCTGGAGGAAGCCACATACCGGGACCAGACGTGGCCTGGGGTAAGGAATGAAGGCTGAAAGCTGGCCAGGTCTGGCAGTGGTCAGCCTGGAGCCCAAGCAGGTAAGGGCTCCTGGCAGCTGACATTACCCAACTGGTGGCACTAGGCCTTGAGCCAAGGATGGTGGAAGGTACCCAGCCGCCTCCTAACTCACAAGGAGCCCATCCTTCAGGAGTGTGGGGGCCCTGTGTTGCCCTCATAACCCCTGACACCTATTCTGAACCCCACCCACTAGCCTGACACCTCTGTCCAGGTTCCCAAGGACCCTCACAGCTTGGCAGGGTCCAGAGAGATGTTCTAGGCTCCAGCCTGGGGGCGCAGAAGCCACTCAGACCTTAGAGCTAGATGAGCTGGATTCTAATCTCACTCCTCACCATTGCTGGGGTAGCCTGGGCAAATCCCTTCCTTTCTCTGGGGCTCAGTTTCCTTTTGTGAAATGTAAATGGTAATCCCTCCATGGGGATGGGTGGGGCTGGCAGCTACCTGGCCCAGAGCAAGCATTCAGGAAATGGGGGTACCCCTTTTCCTTCTCCCAGAACCCCACTCCTCCCCAAGCCCTTAGCGGTTCTCTCTCTGGGGGTGGCGAGGGAGACTCTGCTTGGAGGGCCCGGGTAAAATCCAGAGCCTACTCAGATGACTGGCTGCTGCCTTCCAAAAAAAGAGTCCACCGCTCCCTTGGCCCAAATAGGTGTGCAGCCCCTCTGCCAGGGTAGAGCTTGTAATCACACTCTGCCCCACCCCAGTGCCCTCCCTTGTCCTCTCTCTGTGAGGTGGAGGGGCAGGGTGGAGGTCAATGCTGGCTGGGCACTTCCGGGTACCAGGCTCCATGCGGTGGGCTCCAGTACTCAACCTCATTTAATCCTTGCAGCCATCTGGATATGGCCCTAGGACAAGTGTGCAAACCAAGGCTCAGAGTGAGAGAGACCCACCCAACGTAACTGGTAAGTGCAAGAGCAGGACTGGAAAGCAGGTGGGGCTGACACCCACCTGCTGAGCTTCCCCCTGCCCCCGGAAATAGCCACCAGCACCCCACCCGGCCCTGCAGGAAAGCCACCATCCAAGAGAGGAAGGAAGGCCTTGGGGAGACACTAACTAGTTTTCGGGGACACTGGCTGAGGGTGGCCCAGTAAATCCTCTCTGTAGGGGTTTTCGGGTTGCGGGAAACTTGTGAAAACACCCCACGCTTCTTATTGTGACGTGAGTTAAGTTCTTCCGTGAAGCTCTTGAAATTCATCAATTCCCTGGGCTTTATTTTCTGAGAAACAGAGAGGGGGAAACAAATGTGTCTGTTATGCCAGGAAAATCAAGGGCCCCTCTTTTGGACCCTCAGCAGCAATCAGAGAAAAGCAGGTGGCCACACAATGAGGCATCGCTCTCCACACTGCCTGGGGACGTCCCACAGCCCGTGGGCCCAGCCGGGTGGGAGAGATGCAGCCCTCAGCCGGAGGCTAGTCTGACGGTCTTCTAGCACCCTGTGTGACACATCCTACAACCCAGCTTAAGTTTATCCATTCCTTCTTTCTTTCCCTCACTTCCTGAACGTTTACTGAATCGGGCACTGTTCTAAGCAGGAGCGATGATCCAAATACTTAAAAAATGGGAGAACACAGAAGACTTTTAGAGCGGTGAAACTACTCTGTATGATATTATAATGGTGGGTACATGTCATTATACATTTGTTCAAATCCACAGAATGTAGAACACCAAGAGTGAACCCTAAGGTATGATGATGACGTGTCAATGCAGGTTTATCAGTTGTAATAAATGCACCCCGCTCTGGGGCAGGATGTTGACGGTGGAGGAAGCCGTGCATGTAAAGGGCACAGAAGGTACACGGAAACTCTCTTCTTTCTGCTAAATTTTGCTGTGAACCTAAAACTTCTCTAAAAATTAAAATCTATTACTTTTTAGATAATAAAAAATGTTATCGTGTCGCCTGGGCACTGACTAACCAATCAGAATGGACATTGGCTGTAGAGCCTGATGAGGGTCCCAAGGCTCCCGCTGTGCCAGGATGCACCACCTTAGAAGCTGCTCATGGAAAGGTCTGGGAGGCTCAGGGGAGCTGGCATCAGGTGACAGAGCTCAGTTCAGTGGCTATTTAACAACCAGTCCAAAAGAATTCAATATTTTACCGGCTTCCTAGTGCTCCTAACGCACTTCACCATAGCCCTCACCACCTGTTAACACTCTGTATTGTTTTTTACTTACCTCTGTGTTTCTTTTTCCATTAGAATGTAAGTACCCTAGGGGCAGGTTTCCCCTACACCTAGACTATTACCTGGAGTAAACACATACACTGAAAGAATGCACAAAGGAGACAAAATAAACAGGTAATTACACAAATACTTAAGTCCAGTTGCTGTGAGCATGAAGAAAGCAAAGCACAGGGTGCTATGGATCACACAACAGAAACTCGATTGGTGCAGGAAAAGCGGGGTCAAGCTAAAATTCTACTTAAGTATCCCCTCCCGGCCCTGCAGTTCTCTGCCTTGTTAACAGCATGACACTAACCCAGCCAGCTTGGATCTGCGATGCCCAGGAAGTGTGTCCAAAATAGCAGGACATCCAGATCTGAGCTATCAAGGTCCCTGCAGGCTTTGCGGACAGTTTCCCATGCAGTCCTGGCATCGTGGCCACCTGCGCTTCCTCTGCGGTTCATGCCAGTGCAGAGGACAGAGGACTGACGGTGAAATCAGACAGCCTTGCTGGGGTTCAGATTGTGACTCTGCCTTACCAGCAGTGTGGACAGCCTCAAGTTTCCTGATCCGACACAGGGCGCCATATCTCACCCTTGCTGTGAGGGTGAAGTGTGAGCAGAGTGTGGCACACAGGGTGGTGTTCCTGGTGGTGGTGGTGAAGTCTGTCATCCTGCTAGGGAATGCACCCCCACACCCCGCTGGGTACCCACCTGCACAGAGTAATGTCCATAAGTAGGCTTATTTCGATCACCAGAGAAAATGTCATAGAAGCCGCGGGTGCCCATGGATCGGCCCAGGTTTGCCTCCATGTCACTTTTCAAGGTGTAGGTGCATGGTGCCAGACCACTCCCCTAGAACGGAGCACAGATGCCAGTGTCTGCAGGAGGGCTGCGAAAGCAGGCCCACCGACCTGCAAGGTCTTGGTTTCTTCATCTGCTTTGGGAGTCTGCCCCGCAGGACTGTGCATGAAGGCAGCCAGCCCTGGTCAGGTGAGGGGGATACCTGATGACCCAAGGGGAGCGGCTTGTTGGTCATCCTGCACATGAGTCCCTCGGAATGAGACCGGTTCCAGGCGCTCTCCTCCAGCTTTGTGTATGGATTGCCTTTCTCGCCATAATTTCCAGGACCTGGATAGTAGTTCTGTGTGGGGAAGGAGAGACATAAAGGTCATCAGTTCCACTCCTTATGCTGAGTACAGCTGAGGAAGAGATGCCCCCAAGAGAGGAATGGGATTTTCAGGGCTCCTACATGTCAACTGTCCCCGAACACACAGCACTGTTGACCCAAGAGCCTCCGTCATTGTTCAAACCTCCATTTCTATGTTCAGACACTTTACCAGGGCCCCATTGGCCTGTCCAATTTATCTCTTATTGCTCCCTTCCTACATCCACACTTCGGCCAAAGTGGGTCCTTGCTGGTCCCCAAACACACACCGTTCTGCTAACCTCCTTACTCTGCTTACTTGTGCTGTTACTACCACCCAAAATGCCCTTCCTGCCTTCTTTGTCTTGGAAAATTCTTCGAATCTTGCAAAGCCAGCTCAAATGTCCTCTTTCCTGGGAATGAAGCCCTCCTCAGAAAGTTGCTTACTTTAGTGGTCTCGGAAATTCCACCCATTACACCCCTGCGTCATAGCTCTGCATTTGCATGAATGAGTTTCTCACTGTGCTGTGTGTGACCTGGATGGATCTGGAGTCCTGGGTTTGAATCCTGACTGTTGCTTCCTAGCTGAGTGACCTTGGGCACTTATTCCTTCTGAGCCTCATGGTCCATATTTGCAACATGGAAATGATAATACTTTCTCCTAGGGTAATGAGGATGAAATTAAATGTCTATAAAGACTCCTGCATAGCGCCCAGCCCACAGTGGGCACTGACATGTGACAAGTCAGGGTGGGATGGCTGTCTTAGAGCAGGGGGTGGGAGAAAGAGGTAGGAGAGGCTGAGAACTACAGCAGGAAAGCTGGAATGACCACTCAGGACCTTGACTGTCAACGTCGGAAGTATATCCTTTGTAGGTGGAGTGAGGAGCGCCTCCCTGCAGTGTTGGTGGGTAGGTGGTTGGGTGGAGGTCCTCCCTCCAAGACCCAGCCAGCATGTTGTTTTCTCCTGCTCTGCACCTTTTAGCCACACGGGGTCGCTGTCGCTCCATGATGGCGCAGCCCTGCCCACCTCCCGGTCCAAGAACCCACCCTGGGAAAGCAGCCGAGAACTGGAAGGGCAGAGGGGTCAGGGAGCTCGGCTGCGGGGGTCAGGCAGCTGTGGCATCTGACTTGTTCTCCCTCCAAGGGACACGACTACACATCGCCCCCTTCTAGGTCCCCGGCTTTTCAGCATGTTTGTAGGAAGCTGGGTCCTTGTATCATGTGTTAGGTACTTCACAAGCCTAATCTTGGTCCTGCAGACCAGCGGTCTCCAACCTTTTTGGCACCAGGGAGCAGTGCTCCGATGAGAATCTAATGCCTGATGATCTGAGGTGAAGCTGAGGTGGTGATGCTGGTGCTGGGGAGCAGCTGCAAATACAGATGAAGCTAGCCCACCGCTCACCTTCTGCTGTGTGGCCTGGTTCCTAACAGACCACGGACTGTACTGGTCCGCGGCCCAGCAGTAGACCACCGGTTGAAATCAAATTAGTGCTATCCGCAATTAACAGATGGAGAAACTGAGTCTCAGAAAGGCAAACCTTGCATCCAAGTTTACCACCTCTGGAAAGGAGTGGCACAGGGAGAGAGTTCCAATTCTAAAATTCAAGATCTTTCTGAGCCTCTCCTGTTTGCCAGGCACTATGTGGGCACTGCAGTCGGAGGGCAATGAGCACTACAACGTCCTAGGGACTTTGGAAGTGTCAGTTATAACAAAGAGTGAGAGTAGCCGCTGCTCCTGGAGCCCAGTGCTGGGCGCTCTCTGCAGAGCCTCACCCTTCCTTCAAGCCTTCAGGTTCAAAGGCATAGTAAATACACTTAGGCTGATGTGAGAGTCCATGATTTTAACTAGAATGTTATGTTCTCAGAGCTTTTGGGACCCAGGCTGGAGGAGTGATTAATTCTAGGAGTAGAGGTTATGTGGGAATAGAGGTATTGGTACTTATAAGATTTTTATAGCTGGACTTTGAAGAATGGGAAAGTTCCCAGAAGATGGGTGTGGTGAAGGGAGCAAGTCCCCCAAGCAGAGGGGCAAAGGCAGGGAGGCCGAAATGACACCTCTGAGGCGGGTTGGGAGAGGTGCCATGGGAAGAGGATGGAAAAGGATCTGGAGGCCTCGTCGAGGGTCCTTGAGACCTGATTCTGAGGCGTGAAGGCTTTAGGAAGATGCTGGCAATGGCAGGAGACCAGGGAATTCGTGGAGAGACTGCCTGGGTGGCCTGGGTCAGGGGGGAGGCAGTAGGAATGGAAGAGGAGGGTACGAGGGGGAGGAGGACAGGAAGTGAGAGCACAAACCCCAGTGATTTCGGGGGAACAAGGTGTGCTTGGTTTCTGGCAGCTGGGTGGTGCCAGTCCCCTGAAGAGCAGGCCTGGGGGAGACGCTGACATGTGGTGGTATTGGATGGGGTGCAGAGTTTCAGATGCCTGAGGGACCCCAGGATAGAGATCTGGAGTCATCTTCACGGAGCCTAGCTGAGTGAGAGAAATCACCCCAAAGAGGGTGGGGGGACTGGCAGAGGAACTCCAGGGCTGCGGAGTCTGGTGTCCCCAAATCCGAGAGAGGGGAGAGTGCACTGAAGGCAGGGTGGGGGCAGCACCCGATGCCAATGCAGGATGGGGTTAGGAAACCAGAGAAGGCACTGCCTTGGAGGTGTGGTTCGACAGCCCCATGCTCTCTAAGGGAAGAGTCATGAGGCCCCAAAGCAGGCACCCACAGCTTTGGCCCGTGGTATTTGTAGACCTGCAGTGGCGGGGGTACAACTGGAGAGACCAGAGACCAGAGGAGGCCATGAGCTTTCCAGCCCAGGTCTCACAGCAAGACAGTGATAGAGAAAAGCAGGCCTTGGATGGGTACTGTCTTCACCCATTGGGGCAGTGCCACGTCCTTGAACTTAGGGTCCAGGACTGACCCCAGGAGAGCAGCTCAAAGAAATCCTACAGGGCCTAGCCAAGGTTACTGCAGGAGCAGGTATAAGGACCAGAGATAGCTGGAAGGGAGGAACAGCCCATGGCACTGTCACTCTGCTCAGCCAGTACTCGCGGATGCCTCAGAGTTGGGGGCTGGGGACAGGAAGGAAACACACGGCATCAGATTTGTTCCCCCAACTCCTCTGCCTTCAGCTGGGCTAGGCTCTGACATTAGACCCTGTCCTCTGCAGTTAGTCAAGGAGCAAAATCCAGGGGAGCCGAGCTTATGGGTACAGCGCAGTGTTAGGTGTGGACACCTGGATTCTAATTCTGCTTCTGTCACTTAGTAGCTCTGTGACCTTGGGCGGTTACTGAAACCTCTGTACTCGTTTTCTCATCTGGAAAGTGGAGATAATGATAGTGCCTACTTCACAGGGTTGCTGTGAGGATTAATTAGTACACTCCAGTGCTTAGAACAGTGCCTGGCACATGGTAAGTGCTGTGTTAAGCGTCAACTATTACTACCTTAAATTTGATGGTAATGACTCAATTTTAAATGCCTTCAGGCAACCCCTCTTCCTAAGTTGCAGTTAATAGCGTCTGTACCTGAAGATGCAGGTGCTTGTTCCCGGAATGTGGCAAGGAGTAATTTCCAGGCCTCAGAGAAGGCTTCAGAGTGGTGAGGTATGGAGGAAAGGCTCTGGATATGGGGTTGGACGTTCCTCATTTGCAACTGTGTAGCCTGGGGCAAATTGCTTACCCTCTCTGAGCCTTCAGGGCCCCAACAGGAGTGATTGTGAAAAATGAGAATGTTTTGGAGCACCTGGTATGCGTGCACTTAGTCCACAGATACTTATTGCATGCCTACTATGTGCCAGGCACTACTAGGATTTGGGAATTCTGCAGTGGACACACTAGGCAGATGTGTGGTCCACCCTCAGGGGCTGTTGTCTAGTGGGGGAGAGACACTAAACATCTAAGAAGGAGAGATGCCACCTCCTGGGGCCAGAGGGGTGGCGTGGGATCAGGTCAGACCTTGGAGCTGAGAGCTGAAGGCTGAGTAGGATTTCCTTAGGCAAAAAGCTATTTGGGGAGGCAGAACATTTCTGGCAGCAGAAACAGCTGGAGCAGAGCCCTAGTGGAAAGAGCACGGCTCATTTAAGGAGCTGAGAGAAGGGCAGGAGAGTCCAGCTCAGAGAACAGGAGGACCAGGGGAGGTGAGGTTCTCGGCAAACTACAGCGGTCACTTGGTATGATATGACTCCTGCCTTCTCTCTCATGACCTTATTGAGCTTGAACCCCACTCACTGTCCACGCCTCCATGGGATGATCCTCCCTGCCCACACCAACACCATCGCAGCCCTCCTGCCACCCCCACCTCTCACAGCCATCGTCTCCCACCTGGACGCCTGCTGCAGCCTCCGATGCTCACCCACCTAAGGAGGATGCGTCTCTGAAAGTTAAGTCAGGCCCTTCTGGTCAAAACCTTCCGCTGTCCTCCCACAGCACTTGGAATCAAACCAGAAGCCCCCACATTGCTGCGAGATCCTCGTAGCCAGCCCTCAGGCCTCTGCGCTCATTCCTCCTCCCGTTCTCTTCCCCTCCCTCCAGCCGCACCGGCCTCTGCCGGATGATCTGACTTAAGGCCTTAGCCTCTGCCGTTCCCACTTGCCCAGAATGCTCTCCCGCAGACACCATGAGTCTCAGTTGCTCACGTCTTGCACGTTTCTCTCAGATGTCATCTCCTCCCAGAGGTCTTCCCTGATCACCCTATAAATTGTATCTCTACCACTCTCTATCTCTTCCTTGTCTCAATTCTCCTCGCAATCCCGATAATATATAACATGCTTCTTTAGACTGTTATTTCTACCACTAGGATGCCAGCTCCAGTCTTCATCACTTCTGGGGCCCCAGGAGCTGCAATGGTACATGGCACTTAGTGAATGTTCCATCATTATTTGTTGGCTGGCTAGCTGGATATATAGGTGGATGAATTTGTTGTATGCCAGGCTCTGTGCTGGGAACTCAGAGATGAACAAGACCTATCCCTGCCAGCAGGGAGCTTCTGGTCTGGTGGGGGAGACAGACACAGGCATATACAATAGCCGGTGGGCTAGAGGCTGTGGCGCTGGAAAGCCAAGGGCTGTCAGGACTCAAAGGAGAGCCTGGCCAAGCCTGGGGAGGGGAAGAGACGAAAGGGGTGCTTCTGGCACCACCAAAGGGGACAGAGACCAGAGGGTGGAAGGGTTCCCACTCCTTACAAGACAACACCTACCCCAATGAATCCTCGGAAGCGAACTTCCCCAGAGCTGAGCAGCCCCCGGGTGCTGCATGGTTTCTGCTGCAGCTCTTCTAAGAAGTCTTTGAAGTTGTAGGAGCCAGGCCCCAGCTTTTCCTTCTGCCCCAAGAGAAGAGAGAAGGTGAAAATCTTAAACTTGAGGATGTCCACATGGGAAAGGGGTCCAGGGGATGATGGTGTTCCTTAAAGAATGAGCTCTACCTGGGGTTGGGAGGACACTGAGGCCACCCTTGGATTGTAGAGGGGCGTGGCCCAGGGACCTCACCTGCAGCTGCTTTTCTCTCAAGATGGCCTGGTATTGAAAGTGGGGCAGCTTGGTCAGCCGAGTGGCTTCCTGGGCCTTGGCCCAGCCTGTGCCCACCTCCTTCATCAGCTTCTTCTTGCTGAAGCAGGTCTCCTTGTAGCCATAGGTCCCAGGTCCTATGTGGGACTGAGTCAGAGCACAGTTAGGGCTGAGCCAGCCACAGAGCAAGCCCTCACCTAGCTCCCATCCTGACCTAGGCGTGACCTGTCCCTCTGTGGTTCCATCCCCAAGCCTGGCACCGAGGGGCGTGGTACTCAAAGTACCATCATGACTTCCTCTGTCATTGGCCCCCTCACACTTCAGGGGCAGAGTGGGGGAGGTAGTAACTCATTCAAGAGCCCACAGCCAGTCAGTGCAAGAGCTGGGAATGGAACCCAGGGCTCTGTGGTCCCGACCCATGCTGTTTTCACTACAGTCCTGCCCTGGCTGTAAACCAAGCTCTGTGCTGAGAACTAAGGACATGGAGAGGTGTAAGACTCAGTTCATCTGCCATGGTGTGGGACTTGGAGGGCAGTGACCAGACCACGTGGGAGAGTCAGTGGAGCTGGCCAAACTCACCAACTCCACAGAATAAGGCTTGGAGTATGGGACTCCCGTAAAGGTGCTCAACTTCTTCTGGTTGGGATAAACAGCAGCCATATCGAACCTGGGGAAGGACAGAGGCCCAGTGAGAGTCCAGTGCCTGACATCCAGCCCTGGCATGGGCAGTTCTGGGGGTTAGGGAAGATGGCTTTGGAGCTAGCCCATGAAGGATGGGCAGGTGTGCCCCCACCTTAGGGTCTTCATCCTTCCCGGTTCCCTCTCCCTGGATACCACTTTTGCCCAGTCCCTTCCCCTTTGCTGGGAGCCTTTAATCCTACCCCGCCCTCCAGCACTTACCAGCTCCTCCTTTCAACTTTTTCTCCATAGCCTTTATCATTATCCAACATTTTATTTACTTTTTTTGTTTACTATCCACTCCAACCATCCCTCCCCACAACAATGCAAACTCTTAGTACAAGGTTTTGCTGTTTTGTTCATTGTTGTATCTCCAGACGCTACAACTATGTCTGTCACATAGGAAGTGGCTATATATATAATAGGTTGTATATATATATGGATATAGATATAGATATAGAGATAGATAGATAGATAGATATAGATAGATATAGATAGATATAGATAGATATAGAGATCTCAATGTCATATGTGTGAATGAATAAAGAAAGAACCTGGACTGGAATTCTACCCACGACTTTTGAACTCAGGGACCTACTATGGGCCAAGCCACTTGGCATCTCTGAGTCTGGTACCTTGCAGGTTCTTTTGAAATGGTTTTAAATAACTTAATAACAGTGGTAAATAGACTCCGG